>NW_006256867.1:3950257-4206007 GCF_000478725.1 Eutrema salsugineum
CGAAATAGATCTACTGTATTGCAAAAAAAAATTCTTAATACATTAATATAATTAACTTTGATATGTTAACATATAATTAAACATTAATATGATCACATATAATTAACTTTAATTTGTTAACATATAATATTAAAAAATAGGTTACATACTAATAGTTAACTTTTTTACCAATCAAATATTATTATGTATAGTTTATTTTATATACTGATCGTACTTATTTCACAAATATATTTTTTATTACTTTACTCAGATTACTTTGACAAACAAAAAAAAACTAATTCTCTCACTTCCTCCCATCCATAACCCTTACAAAAATATATAAAACCTGTTAAATAAAATCAAATTTAAAATTAGTAGTAAAAAATAAATAATATCATTTTTACAAATCAATTAAGCTGTAATCAGAATTTGGTTAATTTCAATTTGTAATTTTTACTTAACTAATAAATTTATAATCTATAGTTCATAAATATATTGAAAATGTCTTTTTATCAATACAAAACAAATAATTTAGAATTAAAATATTTTGATGAATATTTTTATTGAAGTTTACTTTATTTATTATGAATTATCGTTTTATCTTATTTCGTAATATATGTATTTCTGAAAATAAACTTCTACTTGAAATAAAATTTGATTATTTAAAGTTCATAAATATATAAAATTATTTATTTATTAACTAAAATAAATAATTTAATTATAATTATACTAGTTATATATTTTTTAATATATTTATCTATAATCTGTAATCCGTACCGCTTTAGTTTTATTCACCATTCAAACATTTTTTGTGAACTGCAATCTGTTTTTTTTCACCAATCAAACATTATTCTGTACCACTAATTATATAGAAACCGCACTTGTCCTGTTAATATATTTTCCCGCACGTACCGCAGTTGAACCGTACCACACTCTAAAACCGCTTTTTCCGCATAGCTAAAAACGCTGTCAACATTCGAAGCCATTATATTGGTAGGAAAGAAACACATACTCCATCTGTTTTTAATTAAAGAGTTAAGTGATGTTTTAGCATTGTGCACACAAATTAAGAAATCTTGTAATAATACTATTTCTAATATTTTTTAATTGAATTTGGTGCTTTTTGAAAGGAAAGTATATCAATAAATAAAGGTAAATAAAATTATTTTGTATTGATTTTTGTATAGATTTGTGAGAACATCACTTATTTAAAAACAAAAAAAAATCTCTTAAAACATCAATAATTCAGAATAAAGGGAGTATTTAATACCAGATCAATTATTTCTTTTTTTTTGGTACTAATCGGATTAATTATTTCATCAAGCATTTTTGGTTATCTAAATAAATGTTCAAACCGTAGATCAAGTTAATTAGAATGACTCAAATATGATCTTATTGATAATCGTTACTCGAATCGATCAAAATTTGAATCGCTGGTAGTTATGATTTCAAACCATAAATCACATCAACTCACTCTTACAAAGATTTTTCTAGGTTCAAGTAAGTTTTTTTAACAAAAAAAAACTATTTTAGTACTTTTTTTTGAACAACTATTTTGGTAATTTCTTCGATAATTTTCGATCCTTTGTCACTTAAATATTTTTGAATTCATCTTGAAAAACCTCATGATCACGTTCTTAGTCTATAAGACCCTAAAATATGAAAGCTAAAATGATGAGCCCACAACCACAACTAAGAAAAATATCAATATTGTGATTTCTTGAAATTAATCAAGATTCTATAAATTGGAAGCGATAAAGATGAATTAGGTGAAGATGAGATTGCTTGAAATCGTGAATACACTACTGAATTCTCCAAGTGCTCGTGTGGGTTTGCCGAGGTTTTTTTTTGGTCTGGTCTGCAAAAGAAGTAAATATGCTCACCATAACGTTAATTAGTGTAGTATATATGTCCGCTATCTTTTTAATAAACATGCACCATAACATTTTTATAAAAAGGTGAAATTAAAAAGTAAAATAAAAAGGTTAAAAAAGTTTGACATTGCATGCAAATAAATATAGGTGTCGAAACTAAAAGTAATAAACCATTTGGGACAAAAATGAAAATTGATTTAAAAAAAAAACAAATGGCTTTAATTTACTAAATTGAATTAATAAATATCAGGATGACTGTTTCTCTTTCTTTCATTTTCCCCAGGTACTTCCTACCTATAAATATAACATCTCATCAAACTCATTGTTTCGTACTCAGCTTTCTTCTTTTTTCTTCGTTTAAAAGTGACAATATAAACATAAAAGAAAAAAAAAATCAAGAAGAAGAAAAAACATAGAAAAATGAGGCACTTGAGCATTAAACCAACATCAATAGATGTAGCGAGACATGCCACGTTAGCAGAATCATTCGGAAATCACCGACCGCCACAATCGCCGTGGCATTCGCCGGTGCCGTATTTATTTGGAGGCCTTGCGGCGATGTTAGGTCTCATTGCCTTCGCTTTACTCATCCTCGCCTGCTCTTATTGGCGCTTATCCACCTCCGGTGACAATTCTGGTGAAGGAAACGACGGAGGAGTCGACGAAGTGAAAGAGAGTCGATCGGGCGAGAAGGCGGCGAACGCAGCGTACGAGGAGAAGATTCTTGTCATAATGGCTGGAGATGACTTGCCGAGTTTTCTGGCGACGCCGGCGGCGAACAAGTGTGTGTGTGGTCACGAGGAGGGTAATATGGTAATTTCGAAGGAGGATGGTGGTGGACAGGAAGAGAAAGCGAAAGAAAATGAAGAAGATACAACGAGTCACTGAAAAAAAAAATGCTGCTCTCAGTTTTTTGTTTTGACACTTATTTTTTTGTTGTAACTTATTTGCTTTTAGGTCTTTCCTTTTGGGGGATTTTCTTGGGAGATTTTCCCGGGAATGTAAATTTTCTGAGAGAAAATTTTGGGTTATGATTTATGAATGCTTGTTTGTAATTTCCCATTCCCATATTGGGAAAACTACCTTTCTCTAGATTTCCTCATTCTCAAGATGCAATAGAAGTGCTCATCAATCCAAAAAGCTTGCAACAATTTTAGAAAAACAAAAAAAAAGCTTGCAAAGTTTTAATGGAAATTTTAATTCATCCCAGACATAAAGATTTAATACATTCACTCTTTGTTTGCGTATTTATTCTCGACATTTTCTTATTTTCCAAAGATATTCGCTTATTTACCTTTTTAAATGAATTGTTATACTTGTGTATCCGATCTTCCATATACTGTATTTGTGTTACTTTCATATTTTCGTTGGAGTTATATATTTTTCCATCGGATTGTGCTAAATTAGCTATCAATTAGAAATTTTTTTCTGAGTCTGTTGATAATCCGTAACTATTGTGTATTCACCACCAAAGTAATGTGTTTTATGAATTAACATCGAATTCTTTTTAAGTAAAATTTATAAAACACATAGTATGGTAATTCGATTACTTGCCCCATTTGCTTACTTTGCTTTTAATTGATGATGATATCCGATAATCATGACAAATATTTCTTCTGTTCTCACACTATTAATGCAAAGATATTTTGAAGTGAAGTGCACTCCACACAAACGTCTAAATTTAAGTTTGTTTACTTGGTATAATGACTTTATGTGTAATCTTCGATTAGTGTTTAATTTACAAAAAAAAAAACCATAAACGGCTTTGGACAGTTCAATCGGTTCAGGCTGATTTGCACAACATACAGGCTACCACAGTCCACTGATTTAAACAAAAAGGTGAAAACAAAATTGTAAATTATCGTCCATTAGTAGCAGCAAAAGGACTTGTTAATTATCGTCCACTGTTTGTTCTCTGTATCTAAGAGCTGCGTAAGGAAAATGATACACGTGTCGTTAAAGAGAGTTAATTATAGAACGAAGACAATGATTCTGTTTTTGACTTATTTGACATTTGCTGAGCTGTTTTTTCGTGGTGCCGAGTAGCCGCGTCTCGCACAAGAAATTTCCAAAGCAAATCCTTCTTATTTAATCTCATTTTCTCTATTAAAACAAAAATATGTTTTGTGTCCAAACAGATTTATTTTAGTTTTTTACTATTATATTTTGAATAACTCTTATTTATGTTACCAAACAAATCAATTTAATATACAATTAATAAAATAATATATTTTAATTTATATTTTAAAATAAATTCGAAAATTTAAATTTAAATTTAGATTTGTTATAGATTTCCTTAAATATATGTTATATTATTTATTAAAATTCATAAATAATTTATTTTTATATTTTACAAAAATAATAAATTGAATATTAATTTAATTTCATTTAAATATTGAAATATTATAATATTTTCAATAAAATAGATGAAAATGATATATTATTATTAATTTTTATTAATAAGTGTAAAATTTTAAATATTTAAACTTAAAAATATATTAAATATATTAATAATATAAATGGACGGATTTAAAATTATGTTTTAATAATCACGATCATTTTTGAATTAATATAAATAGACATGTTATAATTACATTTTTATATTTATTATTTCAGATTAATATATATAAATCGGTGTGTTAGAATAATATTTTTTTAATCATGATTATATATATATATTAGAAAAAAGAACTTAATACAAATAAATTATATATAAACAGAAAAAGTATTTATCAAATAAATTAAAAATAGTTTTGCACGGGTAGAATCTAGTTGCATTTATTTCTCCCCTTTAATTTTTCTCAACTTTGTAACCGTCCTACTTTTAGCCGCATAAACAATCGTACAATTTTTAAAACGTACAATAAATCACAATTTAAACAAAGAAAATAGTATATACTGAGTAGTAGTTATTAGTAACAAACAAGAAAAATTTACGATATTTTGATTACTGTAAACTTCAAGCGTGAATCATATTAAATGTAGTGTTAGTACTATAGCATTAGCCCATTATTTAACAAACAGAAAATATCTATAGCATTAGCCCCTTGGTAATTTTATTTTTGTGTTAATATTATGTTTATACTTTGTACGTTTGGATATTAATAGTACATACTTTTAGCAAGCAAAGAACACAATTTAGGAATATTTAACATATAGTCCAAAAAAGAGGAAACCAAGGATATAAGCAAAGAAGAACTAAGGATGGAAGCCAGCAAGCACGCATGGAATCAAGGAAGGAAGCAAAGAAGTAAACAATAAATCAAGAAAACAATAATTATGGGAGCAAGTAAGAAAACAAACAAGCAAGGAACAAAGGATGCAAGCAATTAGAGAAATAATCTCGCTTCTTCCTTGAAGGACTTATTTATTCTCTCGTATCATCTTTCATTCTTTTGTCTTTCTCACGGGTTCTATTCTTTTATAATGAATTTGAAAATTTTTAAATTATCCTTGTAATTTTGTAAAGAAGACATCAATAAATAGAAGTTTGGACAATGACAATTAAGCATAGATAAGTCAATCAGAAAAGGTGAAACAAAATTCGTCCAGTAAGATATAAACAAAATTAGCCAATCAGAAGCAAACATATCAAAATTTGACTAATCAGGAACGTACTGACAAAAATTTGACGTCAAAAATTCAGCCAATCAGAAACAACAGGCTTTGTCTGGACCATTTTGGAACCATCTTTGACCAATTTTCATCCTAGCTATCATGACAGAGAGAACGAGAGAACTTGAATCCCTCAGGACAGGTCTTGACCTATTGCACTCATCCGACATTGAAACTTAATCGAGGTAAGTGATGTGGCTTTCATTGGATTTTTATTTTGTGGATTTTGGAAGTCGTTGCCTTAAGAACCACTATTGAGAATTAAATTAGAATTTTAATTAAGGAATTATAGACTATAGAACTGGTTATTGGTTGTTTGCTAATCGAATGGGTATTTAGTGGATAAGAGGTGTAGATGTTAAACCGTAGTGAATACGGAATTAGATTAGAGTTTTTTTTTCAAGTTGACTAATTATGCGAGAAAGAGTATAACTCGGTACAATTGGTATCACTGTCAATTGCGTACAACTGGAAACAATTAGTATTACTAAGTGAAATTTTTATGCAGTTGAGTATTTTTCTCTGTTATTTTTTCAGGTGATAATGATAACTGATGCGTGCTCGTGTCAACTACGTGAGGGAACAAGTTTTACCCTTAACAAAACAAATGAAAGCCGCAAGTGCACAGCTAATCAGTTGTAGTATTTAGGGATCGAATCCACAGAGATTTGTGTGCCTGGTATTCTTCTACGGTTTTTAACTTTATGTCTAGACTAAATTAGTTTTAAAGGTTGGTTGTTTTTCTTGCAAATTAAACTAAAACAAAAGAAAGCAAATAAATCTATCTTAAAAAGCAGGTAAAGAAAATCGAATGAAATGCAAATGGAATAAGTAAAATATCGAACTAAACAAAAATAAGGCAAGTAAAATATCGCATGAAAGGTAAATAAAGAAAGTAAATAACGAACTAAGGAAATTGAAATGCAGGTCTAAGAAAGCAAGTAAAAATCGATGGAATTGTAAACCATGGCTAAAAACGCTGAGCTTTTGGGAACTCTAAGGGATCATAATCGGTTTTAACATTAGTGTAGATAGATTGGGATTGACGGATAACAATATATGGGTTCTAGAGCTAGAGTACGGCGGTATGACTACGTCACTGTCGTGATCATAACCAACTGTTTCTCGCAACCCTGACCAGTAGGTTTCCACTCTGGCCCTGGAAGGAAGAGAACGCAAGAGCTACACAAGACTCGTCAACACTCACGATCTCGCCGCAGGTAGGTTTCCACTCCTATGGAAAAATCGCCTGTTTCATTCTAGGGCTGATACTTAATGAAAACTTTCGCAACACTAACTATCTAGATCAGATACTAGGTGATCAATCAAGAATACATGCAATAAGAACAAGAATAAACAGAGAACAGGTCGAAATCCCAGATCTATGAACCTAGATGTCTTAATCGATTATGAGAGCCCCTTTCGGGAACCCTAAGCCCAACTCGGGATCTACTCAGACATGGCTGAGTTCGACATCATCATTGGTTTTAATAAAAGTAATGAAAAACAGTAAAGAAAAGAGATAAAGAAAGCTTCCCTATTGAAGAACTCGGACTTGAACAATCTTCTACAAAAATCTCATAAAAACGGCTAAAGGAAAAGGGTTTCTGTAAAGTATGAAAAGCTCTCTCTAAAAACGACCTAAATGACATGTATTTATAGTCTCCAATACTCCATGGTCTCTAGGGTTCCGGAATTGAGGCTGGGAATGACTTTGGGCTTCAGATAAGTGGGCTTTAAGTCGGAGGTTGAATGCCGCTGTCGGGAGTGTTGTGACCGCGGCAATTGGCTTGTTGGCCGCGGTCGGGAAGCTTCTGACCACGGCAAATAGCTTGTTGGCCGCGTGAGTTGCTGGCCGACTCCGCGTGGCTCCGGGGCTAATAGAATATCTTGAGATCCAACCGTTGGAATGTCTCCAAACCAAGTGCATTTGAAAGCTGGTTGATTCTTCTATAAGTTGTCCAATTTTGAGGGTGATCAGACGGTGAGAAGGTCTTCGTCTCTCCATGAGAGTTCTGACGGTCTGCATTTATCCAAAAGAGTCTTTTTGTTCCATTTTATGCCTCTTTATCCCAAATTACCTGAAAAGTCTTTTAAAATCCAGAAACATAGAAATCCTTTGAAAACCTTTGAAAATGGAGTAAAAACACCTGTAAAAGATATTAAAATGATCCATAAAAATGGTCAAAATCTGGTGTTATCAACTCCCCCAGACTTAGTCTTTTGTTTGTCCTCAAACAAAACAAAGGCTAAATCTCGGCGAGAGGTTTGAAAACGCAGGAACTAAACAAAATTTCAGAGACCAAACTTCTAGACCAATATCAATCAGTATGCATCAATCGGGAATAGCCTAGAAAATTCTCACTAGCAATACAGGCATAACTAGTCCGTTAATCCGTCATGCAGAAATCTATGCACTAAGATCTAACTTCCAGTCAACTAGCTCTTAACATTCATTAAAAATCTCGGTGGTTCTCATCAAAGAAAATCTAGGCAAGGCAATCTAGGCTAGGTGTAAAGAAGGATTATTTGGGGGTATGGCTTAAAGTGTTTAATGGTTACCTGAAGATCTGGAGGATGCAGGACATTATGCAAAACCGCAAGAGAGAGTGAAGCTGTTGGTATCCACAGTTTTCAGTCACTTTCTTCTTGACATAGATTCGTGGTCTTGTTCCTCAAGTTCTCTCCAAACTCCCCCAGACTTAGATTTTTGTAAATCTTTCAAAACAATAGCTCCTTAAACGAATAGTGGTTGCTCATTGCTCCATAAATTTCGACAATCTAAGACTCATTAGGCTTTTTGTTTCCCTTTCTCTTTTCACGTTTTTTTTTTTTTTTTTTTAAGGAAAGGGAACACCTTTAGATATAGAATCTTAGAGAGCACGAATTTACCAGTTAATATCTGTCTTGTAAAGCTTTATTAGGTTTCTGATATTCTTCCTTCCCAATTCCATTCAGTCTCTTTTGCGAGTGACTGAAAACTGCGTCGCTCCTCTTCTCTCCGACGTTTTTGCACATATCTGCTGATATAAACTAAAGAAAGAATGCATGAGGATTGAAAACAAAGGTTTTGGGTTTAAGGTATGGTACCAGATAAAGATAAACTGGTCATCTAGGACGACAAAGAGTGGTAAAAGTGATGGTAAAAGACGTCCTAGATGTGTATGTCGATGCCTGCCTAAAATCAATGATGAGAAAATTAGATATCAATATTAAGTCCAAATAAAATGAGCTAGTATATCCTGTTAGAAAGAATCTCCACGAATAGAAGTCCTCTGGTGGGAGTTCGTAGTGCAAGTACTCTAGCTACCACCTAGTCTAGTGCTAACCACAAATGAGCTATCATGCATAGTGTAGAAGTGTGCAGGTCTAAATCATCATAGTTTTGCGTCAAACATTCCTGAAAAATACTTAATGTCGAATAGGTTACATATTAAAATTTAAAAAGTACTTGAAATTTAAAAGCAAAGGCAGGAAAATAATTAGTACGGATAGACATCCTCCCCAGACTTAAATCACACTGTCCCCAGTGTGAAAAAATTGGTGAGAAGATGGTGAATAAAAGCAAAATAAGATAAAATAAGATAAAATAAAAGAAAATGATGATAGAACCGTGATGGTAGTGAAGTGCTGGTCAATCACTCATCCTCTGAAGTGTCGTTTGTGAACTGGTGCTGCTCCTGTAAGAAGGTGACAACGCGCTCAAAGCGTCGTCCCTGTCTCTCAACTCTGCGCTCCAGATCGGAATGAGTGTGTGATGATGTGGATGATGAGGTGTGGCCGGTCGGAATAGATGGCTGAAAATGAACACGGGCCGCAGCTGCATCACGCCTCGCCTTGGCCACTATGTACTGGCCAATGGTGAATGGTAATCGAGGTACGGATGGCAGAAAATCATCGGATTCCGGAGTCCATCGAGGGCGTCCTCCGTTGCACAATCTCGGGATAGATGATGAAGGTAAGCGGACTCGGTGCTCCTCAGTGCCAGTGCAATATTTGTAACCAAACCTGTCTGGCTCGAAAGCGGCACGAGAGATAGTGTGATCGTGAGAGAGATAAAGTAGATCATACCAGACATCGGGAAGTGGATCATCAGATGAGAAATCGAATCCTACAGTCTGTAGTATCGCTGTAATAGCACTCCCGAAGGCTGGAGTAGCGTCATCGCAACCATGTAAATCATGCTTCACCTTTACCATATTCTGCGATATGATCCAGGCAAAGCAGGCAAGTCGTGGGTCATCCATAAACGGAATCTGAAGTGTAATGAGCTCAGTCTTCAAGACACCTCCCATGTTGGCTCTAGAGAAGATCGTGTGTGCTAAAAATTTGTGCACAACTCTCACTGCTGGGTAGCTAAGAAGGGCTGACTTAGATCTCCCACTATCGTAAGCTCCATTACCCATCTCTCTCCATAGGTTAAGATCAGGTTCATCTTCAAGGTAGAAGCCATCAGTGTACGGAAGCTTAAGAGCTTCACAAACCTCGGAAATGGTAGGAGAATAAGGCTGTCCGCGGATGGAGAATGACAAGATGCCATCTGATGCTCTGGGGTTCCTCCTCTTCGTGTGGTGGAGTGTGACGGTCGCTAAAAGCTCACAGACTAGCTCAGATAAGTCGGAAGGTTCAGCTCCAAGTAGGGTCTCAGCTTAAGTGCATCGATGTACCAGATCACATCCTCTCTGATTCCAAGCATCTCGAGTGTATGATAATCAATGCAAGGCGTGGGTTTGATGTTCAGCTTCTTGAAACGCCTTGCATAGTCCACTCTCGGGTTTGTCTCCCTCCCAATGTATCGAAGCTGTGGTGGTTCAGGAGGTGCTCGTGTTTCTCTTGAGTGCTGGAGCAATCTCATCACATAGCTTCTTCTTCTCGGTCTTGCTTGGTTCAGCATGTACTCTCCTAGAGTAGCATCGTCGGGAATATCCTCGGAGCTGCCACCAGTTCGACGGCTCCTTCGGGATCTGGTTTCATCCATTTTCTGCAAAATGAAATGATTCTTGGAAAAAGAGTGAGTTTTGGATGCTAATTTTAACACATTAAGATCTGTTATACTAATACTAGTATAAAGAGATTAATTAAAATTATTAGCAAACAAAATTGATATTAAATCAGAGAAATCAAGTAGTTCATGACTAAATTCGGATTTTTGATGTTCTCAAATTAGAAATCTTCTAAAAATCGGTTTTTATGAGCAATTTCCATGTGAATTCTAAAGATTACCCAATACTAATCACTAATCACACAAGACTAAATCAAATTCATCAATTTTGCTGTTCCAAATTCGATTTTTATGAAGCATGAAGAATCCAAATTTCCAAAATCTCAATTCCTCTAAAGCTAGGTGCTAAAATCGATTTTTAGATAACCTAAATAGATAATCTATCATTCTTAAGCTATTTCCACCATCAATAGACCAAGATTCTTGGTTTTTAAAGAAAACCCTAAGTTCAAAATCGAGTAAGAATGGTGAGTTTGAGGTTCATACCTTGCTGGAAAGAGAGAATTGATGGCAGAATTGAAATCAGCTTCGAAAAAGAGTGAGGTTTGAGCCAAAAATCTCTTAAAAAGCTTAAAAATTGAAAATGTGTTTTTTCTCCTAAATCTCTAAGTCTTTTGGAAGAGAAGAGAAGAAAGAGTTTTGATCCAAAAAGTTTGTTTCTTTTCTTTAAAAAGCGTTTTTGAAGCAAAAACGGAAAATTTCTGGAAATTTTTAAGTTTACGGGAACTTACCTTGTCTTGTTTGCACATTAGGAAAGTTTAAAACTTACGGAGGATCTTTTCGGGTTTTACCGGGAACATTTCGGGAAATACCGGGAATCACCAGGCAAAACCGGGAATCACAGGCAACACCGGGAAGCGGCAGAAATCCGTGGAATCATCTCAACGACCAACGGCCGTGGTCAGGAGACGCGCGACCGCGGTGGCTGAGGGCTCGGCCGCGGTCACATTTCCGGCGCCGCGGTCGATGCACTCTTGGCCGCGGTCAGGTCTGTTGCGACGGCGGGTCTTCCTCCTGCGGCCTATTGTCCAATCTTCTCGTCTTTGCTGGGCCGAGCAGGTAAAGACCTACCTTTTTCTTATTGGTTTTTCTAATTTTCTGATTTTTTTGTGTATTTTTTTTTTTGTTTTATAAAATACCTAATACTTAAAAAGAAAAAGAAAGCATAAACTCAAAAAGGGAAAAGAAAATTAAAAGAAAGAGTACCTAAATGGGTTGCCTCCCATTAAGCGCTTTTGTTTTAAGTCGTTTAGCTCGACGTAAGCATGAAGCATCAGGCTGATTAGAATGGCACTCCACTTGATGTGCCTTTATCACTTCCGGTTGGTGGAGGTTTTACTTCTTCTCCTTGAAGAGAAGTCTTCTTACCTTTAATCTTCTTTCAGACTTTAATGTTGTTCAGAACCCTTTTTGTGTTTTCGATCAACTCCTGTATTTGATCCTCACTAGTTTCTGTTGCGTCCGGTGGAATGATGATCTTGATCTTTGCAAAGGCTTTCAGCTTCTCCTTTTCTTTCTCTTTTGGCCTGTTTCCTTTACTTGGAAATTCATCTAAGATAGTACGATAGTACCTTTTTCTGTCCACATTGAGGAAAACAGCATGCCGGTTTGCGTGATTGATTATTGCTCCTACTGTAGCTAGGAATGGTCTCCCGAAAATGAGTGGCCTCTCCTTGTCTTTATCCATCTCCAGGACTTGGAAATCTGCTGGAACAATCTTATCTCCCACTAGAACTTGTAGATCATGAATCGCCCATTCAGTATCTTTTTGAGATGAATCTCCAAAGATAACCTTAACCGTCGATGTCCTTAAGGTTTTTATGCCCAATCTTTCGGCAAATGCCTTAGACATGATATTGACATTGGCTCCGGAATCGCACAAGCAGTCTGTAAACTTGATTCCTGAAATGAAACACTGAAAAACAAAACGTCCCGGATCATCGGCTTTGGTAAGCCTTTGAAACGGTGATTGTTCGGGTACCTTAAACGGTGGCTGCTTAGGATCGATGTCCTTGTACAGTGGTACAAAGATTGGGGTTTCTTCTTTCTTTCCATCGGTTCCGGACTCTTCTTCGGGCAATGTTGTTATGGCGTTGCAAAACTTCTTAGGATTATCTTCAACTCTTCCTGGAAGAACTTCACTTTGCCTCTTCATAGAGTCGGCTGTTTGGGCGACTTGCACATCTAACTTCTTTACGTGCGAAGATAAAGATTCAAACTTACCATTCAGATCATTGTACATGCAGTCCACTTTCACGTTCACGTCTTTAGATGCTTTTTCGTTCGTCATAACGAGCTGTTGGATTGACTGTTCAAGTCTACCGATTTGTGAAGCTAGCTGGTTCGTCGTGACTCCCTTCTGTTGTACAAATTGATTGTTCAAACCCGTACCTTGGTAGTTATATGGCTGTCGCGGTTGATATGGTACTATTCCTCCAAAGTTTCCACCTTGAAACTTGTTTTGGAATGATTTTTGCTGAGGTGGGTAGTACTGATCTTGAGGGTTCTCCACATTTGGATTGCGGTAAGAGAGATTGTTGTAATTTGCATTCCGGAAGTTGTTGTTGAAGTTGTTGTTGGAGCGATTTTGATATGGCACCAGTGCTCCTACGTAGTTCACATCTTCTTCTTGAAATGCTTGATTAATGTGATCGATATCACTAGGTCCTTCCTCTTCTGCGCCATTGTTGGTTTCACAAGCATGGATCGGGCGATTGTTGCTCTTCAGAAGCTGGCTCACCATGTTCTTCAACTCGGTTATCTCCTTGTTGTCTGTTCCGGCTTGCTTCATCGATTGATCATATTCAGGACAGTCATTGCTATTGGCTTGAGCCAAATATTCGGTGAGGGCTCTTCCTTGGGTTATCGTCTTTTGCCCAAAATCTCCATTGCTAGCTGTATCAATTGAAAGTTTGTATTTTGGTTGCAAACCTCGGTAAAATGTGCTCAGCAGGCTTGATCCATGAAATCCATGATGAGGGCAATCACGTTCATACTCCTTAAAACGTTCCCAAGCTTCATAGAAAGATTCAGTTGGCCCTTGTTGAAAGGTTGAGATCTTCGTTCTCAAATTGTTCGACCTTGACTTAGTGTAGAAGTGGTTCAAGAAAGCAGTTCTACATTCTTCCCAATTAGTAATCGATCCTGCAGGCAAAGACTTCAACCAACGGTGAGCTTTATCTGCTAATGAAAAAGGGAAAAACTTACACTTTAAATAGTCAGGCGGAACTTGGTTTGTTCTCATCATGCTGCAAATTTCTTCAAAAAGCTCGATATGGTCCATTGGGTGCTCAGAAGGAACTCCATGGAACTGGTTTTGCTTCACCAATGAGATGATTTGAGTCTTGACTTCAAACTCATTCCGGTTTGGAAATGGTACTTGAATCGCAGATCGATTCTGAAAATTTTGAGTAGGTGCATCAAAGTCAGCTATGCGATGGTTCCTGGCTTGTCTTCGGTGTTGATTTGCTGGCGGAATGGGGCGGTGAATGCGTTCATTCGGCTGCATTGCTGGGTGGTCACCATCGGCTACATTGATGGGTGGGTCAAGGTCTTCACGTCCTTCTCTCTCTCGGTTCTGGTGGTTTCTTGGAAGAACCTCATCCTCCTCTCCATCTTGTCGAGCATGATCACCTTCTATGTGATCATTCTCTTCGTTTTCTCCATGTTCGGACCCTTCTTGGTCCATATTTAAATTTCGATTAATAGGATCTCCAGGCTGGTCGTCGTTGGCCATTCCTTGCGTTCGTCTAAGTCTTCGAAGTTCTCTTTCGTGTCTGTCTATCTCGTCTAGAATTGGAATGTCTCCTGCAGGTCTACGCCTGGTATTCATGCAATTCAGAGAAAGACAAAAGAAGGGAAAGATAGTTCAGAAAAACTTTAAGAAAGAACTAGAGATCAGGTGTCTAGAAAAGAAGTTAAAACAAGAAAAATAGCAAAAGGCAACGAAATAAATCCCCGGCAACGGCGCCAAAAACTTGATGCGTGCTCGTGTCAACTACGTGAGGGAACAAGTTTTACCCTTAACAAAACAAATGAAAGCCGCAAGTGCACAGCTAATCAGTTGTAGTATTTAGGGATCGAATCCACAGAGATTTGTGTGCCTGGTATTCTTCTACGGTTTTTAACTTTATGTCTAGACTAAATTGGTTTTAAAGGTTGGTTGTTTTTCTTGCGAATTAAACTAAAACAAAAGAAAGCAAATAAATCTATCCTAAAAAGCAGGTAAAGAAAAGCGAATGAAATGCAAACGGAATAAGTAAAATATCGAACTAAACAAAAATAAGGCAAGTAAAATATCGCATGAAAGGTAAATAAAGCAAGTAAATAACGAACTAAGGAAATTGAAATGCAGGTCTAAGAAAGCAAGTAAAAATCGATGGAATTGTAAACTATGGCTAAAAACGCTGAGCTTTTGGGAACTCTAAGGGATCATAATCGGTTTTAACATTAGTGTAGATAGATTGGGATTGACGGATAACAATATATGGGTTCTAGAGCTAGAGTACGGCGGTATGACTACGTCACTGTCGTGATCATAACCAACTGTTTCTCGCAACCCTGACCAGTAGGTTTCCACTCTGGCCCTGGAAGGGAGAGAACGCAAGAGCTGCACAAGACTCGTCAATACTCACGATCTCGCCGCAGGTAGGTTTCCACTCTTACGGAAAAATCGCCTGTTTCATTCTAGGGTTGATACTTAATGAAAACTTTCGCAACACTAACTATCTAGATCAGATACTAGGTGATCAATCAAGCATACATGCAATAAGAACAAGAATAAACAGAGAACAGGTCGAAATCCCAGATCTATAAACCTAGATGTCTTAATCGATTATGAGAGGCCCTTTCGGGAACCCTAAGCCCAACTCGGGATCTACTCAGACATGGCTGAGTTCGACATCATCATTGGTTTTAATAAAAGTAATGAAAAATAGTAAATAAAAGAGATAAAGAAAGCTTCTCTATTGAAGAACTCGGACTTGAACAATCTTCTACAAAAATCTCATAAAAACGGCTAAAGGAAAAGGGTTTCTGTAAAGTATGAAAAGCTCTCTCTAAAAACGACCTAAATGACATGTATTTATAGTCTCCAATACTCCATGGTCTCTAGGGTTCCGGAATTGAGGTTGGGAATGACTTTGGGCTTCAGATAAGTGGGCTTTAAGTCGGAGGTTGAATGCCGTGGTCGGGAGTGTTGTGACCGCGGCAATTGGCTTGTTGGCCGCGGTCGGGAAGCTTCTGACCGCGGCAAATAGCTTGTTGGCCGCGGTCGCGTGAGTTGCTGGCCGACTCCGCGTGGCTCCGGGGCTAATGGAATATCTTGAGATCCAACCGTTGGAATGTCTCCAAACCAAGTGCATTTGAAAGCTGGTTGATTCTTCTATAAGTTGTCCAATTTTGAGGGTGATCAGACGGTGAGAAGGTCTTCGTCTCTCCATGAGAGTTATGACGGTCTGCATTTATCCAAAAGAGTCTTTTTGTTCCATTTTGTGCCTCTTTATCCCAAATTACCTGAAAAGTCTTTTAAAATCCGGAAACATAGAAATCCTTTGAAAACCTTTGAAAATGGAGTAAAAACACCTGTAAAAGATATTAAAATGATCCATAAAAATGGTCAAAATCCGGTGTTATCAATAACGAACATATTTTTGGGGAGATCGAGATAAAATTAGGTCCACCTCCTTCTGTTCCGCCTCCTTCTGCTCCGTCTCCTTCTGCTCTCCCTCTTTCAGCTCCGCCTCTTTCAGCTCTGGCTCTTTCTGCTTCAGCTCCTTCTGCTTCAGCTCCTTCTGCTTCTTATCTTTATCATCTGACTCCTTCTGATTCGGCTGCTTCTGCTTCTTCCCTTTCTCAGTTGTCACCAGACTTTCAAGTTTCTCTCCACCTTCGGGAGGATCTTCATGTTCTTCTTCGTCTCCTTTTTCCTCCTTTCTTCCTTCTTCATTTCGTAAAACTTCTCCTTCCTCATCTCCTGGTCCTTTTCTTCTTGCCTCTTTCATATATTGTTCTACAGAGCAGAGTCTTATATCAATGTCATCCATGCGGTCACTGATTCGGAAAAACTGAGCATCTATACTCTTCTGCAAGCTCTGCAGCTGTTTCACCAATCCAAGAGATGCCACATTCTCCGTAGCCACATTTTCCTTAGCCATTGCAGGATGGTTTACCCACTCCTTATTATCTAAGGCATCAACATCCATCTTGCATATCTTTTTCCAGAATATCGGCTTCTCTTCCTCAACTAAACACCTCGTCCAATTGTCAGGAACTATATCACTGACATCTTTCTCTTCATTCCTCTCCATGACTCCAGCAAGCATAATTTCCTCATCCTCATATGATTGCAATATACTCTTGATGACCGTAGTGTTACCTAGTGTTTCATTGAGTTCCGACAAAGAGAAACCTTTTAGGGTGAATGGTTAGAACTTCTGCCTGCACATAAGGGGCCAATCCCTATCTGGTCCTCTAACATCTTCTCTGTATTTGTACTTCAGACATGGGATGACCTCAAAATCTAGCAATTACACATAACCCAATAAATTACACTAAAGCTCATAGTATTACAACTACACATAGACCTACAAATTCTTTATAATGTGACATACATCCAAGGGAGTAACAAAGCTTGGAAATGTCCATGCATCTCTTTCGATGACCACTTTGAAATGCCTTATTGTGTGCTCAATCTCCTTCATATTTACATCGAAGGAATACTTACCCCAACGAAACCTTCTACAAGCCTCAAGATCCACAATCCTCAGGAATAAGGGGTCAACAGATGGGGCTCCCTTTCCGATTTTTGTCTTCCCATTAATTATAGAGGATAAAAAGTAGGCAACACACATCTTCAACCGTGATTGCGATTGTAAATGGGGTTTGTTTTTTCGTTTTACTAAGCTTCAAGTTTTAAATTTATAACCCCTAAATGTCTGCAAGTGCACATATGTGCGCTGTAGTACTTAGGGTATCGATTCACAGAGACTTAGTTGTTTCAGTACGAATTCACGGCTATGCTTAAATCAGATTAGAACTAAACAATTTGGGTTTTGGTTTTGGGTTTTGGTTGTCACTAAATCTAAATTAGAAAGCAAGTAAAAACTAAAGAGCAATTGAAAAAGAAAGCAAGTAAAGAAAGTAAAATGCGATTAAACAAGGCGATTGGAAGCAGGTAATATCGAATGAAAAGCAAAGGTTGTAAGCAATTAAAGACAAACGTTGGGGCTCAAGGGTAATTCGCAGGGGTTCATGGTCTAATCTACGTCGATTTTAAACAAGTGATAAAGGTAATCAGCTACGTATGTTCTAGAACTCGAGGCACGGAAGTATGAATAGCCTACTTTCGCAGCACTAAACAACTATCTCTCGCAACCCTGATCAGTAAGTTTCCACTCTGATCCTGGAAGGGAGAAGATGCAATAGCAGAACAAGACTCATCAACATTCACAACTCAACTGTAGGTAGGTTTCCACACCTATAGAAGAATTGCTCGTTTCACCCTAGTTCAGATAATCAATGAAAACTTTCGCAACATATCATATCAGATCAGCTTCTAAGTGGCCAGCAAAGAATCACGCAGTAAGACTAAAGGCAAACAAAGAACATCTAGAAGATTAATAATCATAAATCTATCGATTCATAAACAAAGACACATGAAATCCCCTTTGAACAATCCCTTTAAACCCAACTGGGTAACTACTCAAACATATTGTAAACAATCATCACAAAGTATTGAAAGTTGCAGGAAATTAAAGAAGACAGAGAAGAAAAACGAAGAACAGAGGCGACGACGGAGGCGCGATGATGCACTCCAGCGGCTCCTTCTCCAAGATAGGCGGCTTCTCTCTCTAGGGTTTTGAGTCTCACACGAAAATTTAAGTACAGAAAGGAACACACACTTTAGAATGACCTAAAGGATGTATTTATAGCTTATGGAGTGGTCCTGGACACTTAGGGCTTCAAAAATAACGAAAGGAATTGATCTGGGCTTTAATTAAGTCTTCTGGAAAGTGAACGACCAAGTTCCGCGGTTGCGGTGGCTCTAACCGCGGGAAAATAGGTGTTGGCCGCGGTCCCGGCACACGCCTCTCTTCTGGAACTGCATTTTTTTGTCATTCCTGCATCGGGAGTATCTGAAGATCTAACCGTTGGATTGTCTCCAAACCAAGTGCATTAGAAATCTGGTTGGATTCTCTATGTTGTCTCAAATTTTGGGGGTGATCAGACGGTGAGAAGGTCTTCATCGCTTGTCATACTTCTGACGGTCTGCATTTATCCAAAATTGCTCATTTGTTCCAAAGTGCATATCTTTTGCCCAAGTTTCCTGTAAAGTCTTTTGAAACTCTAAAACATTGAAAAAAATTTAAAAACCATTGAAAACAGAGTTAAAACACCTGCATAAGACATTATTATGATCCATAAAAGTGGTCAAAATACGGTGTTATCAACTCCCCCAGACTTACCTTTTTGTTTGTCCACAAACAAACTTAAGTCAGGAAAGATATTTTTGAAAATCGCAGGAACTAAACAATATCTCAGTGAGCGTCCTTCTAAACCTTAACTTATCGTGAAACATCTATTTGGATCTAGTCTAGAAAATTCTCACCAAAATACAAGCAAACTAGTCCGTTAATCCGTCATGCGAAAAATCTACACACTTAGATCTAACTTCCAGTCAACTAGCTCTCTACATTTATTAAGTATATTCTCATTAAAGACATTATTCAGGGTAGACGGCGTTTGGCATTAAAGGCTATTTAAGTGGTGGAGTTTAAGTGTTTAGGGTTACCTGAAGAATATGGAGGATGCAAGATATTATGCAAAACCGCAAGAGAGAGAAGGACCTGTTGGTGTCCGCAGATTTTCAGTCACTTCTCCTTTGCCAAATGTTGTTGCATAATCTTCCTCCTTTGTTGTAAACAGCTGTCCCCTAGACTTAGATATTTTCTGGGAATCAAAAAGATAATCTCCAAAACTCCATGTAATCGGACTCTAGCTTGCCTCAAGTATAAAATTCGATCCTCCTAGACTCTCTAAGGTTTTAAATTTCCTCTCCCTTCATATTTTTTTTTCTTTTCATTTTCGGATTTTTTTTTTGAAAAGAAGAAACAACTTTTTATAGAGAGAAAGTCTAAGGGACGAAATTGTACCAAGATTTTGAAGTTTTTCCAAGGCAAACTGAATTATCTCCTTATGTTGAATCATTCCAATGAAATCGCTGGTCTCCGTCTTTAGTGACTGAAAACTGCGTTGATCCTCTTTCTCTCCGACATTTTTGCACATATCTGCATATAGGATAATGAAAAACAAGAATGCATGTGGTTTGAAAGAGGTTAGGTTTGGTGGGGAACTAGCTAAAGATGAACTAGCCATTCAGGATCAACAAAGAGTGGTAAAAGGGTAAATCCTGAATGTATGATTCGTTTCCCTGATCTAATGGTTTAATGAGAAAATTAAGTCAAAATTAAGTCCAGATAAAATGAGCTAGTATATCCTGTCAGAAAGAATCTCCATGAATAGAAGTCTTCTGGTGGGATTTCGTAATGCAAGTATTCTAGCTACCGCCTAGTCTAGGCCTAAATCACAAAAAGAGCAAAAAACGAGGAAATAGCGTAGAAGCACACTGGTCTAAATCATCATAGTAATGTTTATTGTGTTCCTGGCTTGAAAATTTTTTGGAAAACATTTTGAAAACGATTTTTGAAAAATTTTATGAAAAACATTTTGAAATTTTTTTTTTTTTTTGTGTGTGTCCAAAACAAATCAAATTTCATTAGTAACGGATGAACATCCTCCCCCAGACTTATTTCACACTGTCCTCAGTGTGATAAATCTTGGAAAAAATGGTAAAGAAAATAGAAAAGTTGAAATGTTTAAGTGAACTTATCGTGTTGGAGAGTGCTGCTTCTCTTTTGTATTTATTCTTCCTTATTGAAAACCTGACATTAAATGAAATAGAAACAAAGCAATGGAAATAGAAAATAAAGGTCAAAGGGAAATAGATCAAATACCAAGTGGGTTGCCTCCCACTAAGCGCTTGTTTCAAGTCATTAGCTTGACATTGTTGCTCGATTAAACTTAACCGGGGTCGTGACACTCCTTGACTTCATCCTTGGCCGAGGATGGATCAATTAAAAACATCACTTCTCTTTCGTTTTCTCTTTCTTCAGCCAGATATGGCTCTACGCGCTGTCCATTCACTGTAAATGAGTTTCCGGTTCTCTCACAGGACAATGGCTCCGTATGGCTTGACTTTCTTTATCGTGAAGGGTCCTGACCATCTTGAACGTAATTTCCTGGAAAAAGCTTAAGACGAGAATTGAAAAGAAGTACCTTATCGTTAGGAGCAAAAGTTCTATGAATAATCTTCTTATCATGATATGCTTTAGTCTTCTCTTTGTAGATCTTCGAGTTTTCGTAGGCATTGTGTCGGATTTCTTCTAACTCGTGCAGTTGAAGTACTCTTCTTTCTCCAGCTGTTTTCAGGTTCATGTTCATCTCCTTGATAGCCAATTGCGCCTTATACTCGAGCTCTACTAGAAGGTGACATGCTTTTCCATAAACTAGGTTGAATGGTGTTGTTCCCAATGGTGTCTTGAATGTTGTTTGATATGCCCATAATGCGTCGTCAAGCTTGGTAGACCAATCCTTGCGATGAACTGCAGTAGTTTTCTGCAAAATCGACTTGATTTCTCTGTTTGAGATCTCTACTTGACCGCTGGTTTGGGGATGGTATAGAGAAGCAACTTTATGTGTAACTCCATTCTTTCTAAGAAGGTTCTCAAAAACTCTGTTGATGAAATGCGATCCTCCGTCGCTTATCACAATTCTAGGAACTCCAAAACGCGGGATTATCACAGATTTAAACAGCTTCATGACAACTTTCGCATCATTGGTGGGACTAGCGACTGTTTCAACCCACTTAGATACGTAGTCTACTGCTACTAAGATGTATTGGTTTCCAAAAGAAGTTGGAAAGGGTCCCATAAAATCTATTCCCCAGACATCGAAAATTTCGACTTCGAGAATAAATTTTTGAGGCATCTCATTCCTTTTGCTTATGTTTCCCATTCTTTGGCATTTGTCGCATCGCGATATGTAAGCTTGAGTATCTTTGAACAGAGTAGGCCACCAAAAACCTGCTTGTAAGATCTTTGAAGCGGTTTTGAAGGTTGCAAAATGTCCTGTGTAAGACGAGCTATGGCATCCGAATAAAATTCCTTCCATCTCTTCTTCAGCCACGCATCTTTGGAATAACCCATCAGCACATCTCTTATAGAGATAGGGTTCATCCAAAAAATAATGTCTTATGTCTTTCAGAAAATTTTTCTTCCTATAACCAAAGAATTGTGGTGGTTCTACATCAGCTGCTAGGTAATACGCTATGTGTCTAAACCATGGGGTGTTGAAAGCATCTGATCTTCGCATGAGTTGACGTGGTGGTGCTGCACTGGCATTTGTGGGGGTAGTATCTATTGCATAGATGTTTTCTTCTGACAAACTGTCATTTAAAGGCAATCTTTCTTCAACTCGAATTCGTGAAAGATTGTCTGCAACTCCATTATCTGCGCCTTTCGATCTCGAAATTTCGATGTCGAAATTCTTGCAGTAGGAAGGATCCATCTTATCAACCGAGGTTTTAGCGTCTTTCTTAGACATTAAATACTTGATTGCAGCATGATCAATATGAACTATGACCTTAGATCCTACGAGATAAGAACGGAATTTCTCAAATGCAAATACGACAGCTAGAAGTTCTTTTTCTGTTGTTTCATAATTGCATTGAGCTTCGTCTAGAGTTATGCTTGTGTAGTAGATTACGTGCAATTTCTTATCTTTTTGTTGGCCAAGCACTGCTCCGACTGCATAGTCACTTGCATCGCACATGATTTCGAACGGGAGTTCCCAATCAGGTGCTTGCATGACAGGAGCGGAAACAAGGGCTTCTTTGATCTTATGAAATGCGGCTAAGCACTCATCATCGACTCGAAGTTCGTTTCCTTGCAAAGCAAACGCGTAAGAGGTCGAGCTATTTGAGAAAAATCTTTTATGAAGCGCCTATAGAATCCTGCATGTCCTAAGAAACTACAGATACCTTTTATGTTTGTGGGAGGTTGTAGGCTGGTCATGACTTCAATTTTAGCTTTGTCAACTTCAATACCTTTTCCGGAAATCCTGTGCCCAAGCACGATTCCGTCTCGCACCATGAAGTGACATTTTTCCCAATTTAATACTAAGTGCTTATCTTCACATCTTTGCAGAACTTTACCAAGGTTGCCTAAGCATTTTTCAAAAGAAGATCCATAGACGGAGAAATCATCCATGAATACTTCCATGAAATCCTCAATAAAATCAGTGAAGATCGCCATCATGCACCGCTGGAAGGTAGCGGGTGCATTACACAGTCCAAAAGGCATACGTCGGTAAGCAAACGTGCCATATGGACAAGTGAATGTCGTTTTTTCTTGATCCTGGAATTTGGAAAAATCCGGAGTATCCATCAAGAAAGCAATAGTAAGGGTGATTAGCTAATCTTTCTAGCATTTGATCTATGAAGGGAAGTGGAAAATGATCTTTCCTAGTTGCTGCATTCAGTTTCCGGTAATCGATACACATACGATGTCCAGTTACTGTTCTTGTAGCGATCATTTCATCTTTATCGTTTTTAATGACAGTGACTCCTCCTTTCTTCGGAACAACATGAACTGGGCTAACCCAAGTGCTATCTGAGATAGGAAAGATTATTCCAGCTTCTAAAAGCTTCATAATCTCCTTCTTAAAAACATCCATGAGATTAGGGTTCAGTCTCCTTTGACTTTCGATTGAGTTTTTAGCATTATCCTCTAGATTTATCTTGTGCATACAAAGATCTGGAGAGATTCCAGGTATGTCATCAAGGGAATATCCTAAGGCTTTTCTATGCTTTCTCAGCTCAGTCAACAACATTGTGGTTTCTTCTTCCGTCAAACCAGAGTTTATTTTGACAGGATAAGTAGAATTTGGTCCAAGGAAAGCGTACTTAAGTCCGACGGGAAGAGGTTTAAGCTCGACTTTAGGGGCTTTAAGCTCGCTCCAAGGATCATTAATTGCTGCAGCAGTGTCTTTAGGAGGTGTTGGAATGTTTGTTTGGTCCTTAAGATCTAGATAGTTTAGAGGTTTCCTATAAGTTTCGGATTTATCAAGCATACGTGCGCATTCACTTGTAATCTCTTCAAGGAAATTGCGTTCGTCTTTTGCGGGTGAAAGCGTGACACTTAAAGGGTCGTCTAGAAGCAGATCTTCATAGACTTCCTCAATAATTCCGTCTAACTCATCAACCCAACAAATTTTGCCATCCAGAGTCGGTTTATCGAAACTTTTGTTCATGTCAAACTGTATAACTAGGCCGGCTAGATGACAGTCGATTTTTCCTTCAGGAACATTGATTATGGCTCCGGCTGTAGATAGGAATGGTCATCCAAGAATAAGTGGATCCTTAGGTTCTCTTTCTAGTTCTAGAACTACGAAATCGGTGGGTATGGAACATTTTTCGATTTCGACAGGAACATCAATTAAGATACCTACAGGTTGTCTAACAGAACGATCAGCTAGTACTAAAGAAATTTTAGTGGGCTTGAAAGTGTGATGTCCTAAACGTTTTGCTACTGAAAGAGGCATCATGTTTATGCTAGATCCTAAATCACAGAGAGCACGCTCGAAAGCTACATCATTGATGGTGCAGGAAAGTACGAAACTTCCAGGATCGTTTTTCTTTTCAGGGATTCGGCTTTGCAGGATAGAACTACATTCATGGGTTATCATCATAACGCCTTCTTCAAGAGTTAAAGAATTTGTTAGAATACCCTTCATGTATTTTCTTAAAGCGGGAATCATAGCACAATCTCACATTTAATTGATCGATCAGCTCTTTCAGCTTAGCTTTTTCTTTCTCTTTCTTAGGGGCTCTTAAGACTCTAGGATATGGAGGTTTAGGTTTATAGACACGAGTTGGTGAAGGTGGAATCGGGTCTTCTCCAAGGATTTCCCGGGATGAATCTTCTCTTACTTCTTCACCATCCTTCTCTCCTACCACTTCTTTTTCAACATCTTCAATCGTGATTTGATGGTGGTGTGTTGTGGGTGTCAAGTTTTACCCTAATTGAAATCAATAGCCGCAAGTGCACAGCTGATCGATTGTAGTACTTAGGGATCGAATCCACAGGGAAGGAGGATCTTTTCCTGCAAAAAGCCTTTGAAGTAAGTTAAAGTAAGGAAGTCTAGAACAAAAACGGTTTAGTGGGGGTTTGATAGTGTGTTTAAAATCTAAAAACGAAATCTTAAAAGAGAATACGAAAATTAAATGGCGTAATAACTAAACTTAACGAAAATGACTAAAAATGATAAAAACGGATATTCTAATGCTTAAATGAAAATGAACTAAAAAGGAAAGACAATATTGAACTAAAGCTTGTAAGAAAATCGGTGTAAATCAATGGAGAAGAAAGCGTTGGGGTTCAGGGAAGTTTTCTCAGGGGTACGAACGATTCAAAACATTGCTAGAGAGTAAACTTTGTAAGATCTTAGCTTAAACTTTTCGAACTGGAGTCACGGACGTATGAATACGCCACTGTCGTGATCATAGACAACTATCTCTCTCAACCCTGACCAGTAGGTTTCCACTCTGGCCCTGGAAGAGAAGAGATGCATTATGTTAAGATTCGTCCTAATTCACAAATCGCCCATAGGTATGTTTCCACTCCTATGTTTGTTTTGCTCTCCCAAACTAGATCTGATACCTGATGAACACTTTCGTGTCACCAAGCATCTGGATCAGATTGTAGTTCATGACGCTATCATGAAGTAAACACGAATTCAGAAGAAAAAGTTCTAAGATTCAGCTCAATAGCCAATGGAATCCTCACCGAACATATATATCCCCATCGAAAATCCCTTAATCCCAACAATAAAGCTACTCAGACATAATGAACGAAATCAAAGACATAATATTAAGAAGTAGAATAGAAACCGAAATTGATAAAGAAAGAACAAGGGTTCAAGAGAACAAATCTCTCTCTCCCTAAAAGCTAAAGCAAAAACAATAAAAGTATGAAGTAATGATAGATGGTATTCGGTTCCCCCATTTCTAGGGCTCCTAAGACATGTATTTATAGTGCTCAAGACCTCTCTAGACGTCACTTAGGGTTTCTCCAAATGTGGGCTTCAGAAATGGGTTTTTGGGCTCGGAGGTTGAAGGCCGCAGTCGGGATTGCTCTGACCGCGGGGAATGGGTGGTTTGCCGCGGTCGGGATGCTCCTGACCGCGGGAAAATGCTTGTTGGCCGCGGGTGGAAGTGCTTGCCGGCTGGTTTACGGGACATCTTGCTCTTCGCGTATCTTTTGACTGAACCGTTGGATTGCCAAGCTGTAAAGTGCACTGGAAAGCTGATACTTCCATCTTTAAGGTCTCCAAATTTGAGCTGGATCAGACGGTGAGAAGGCCTTCAATCAGGGGTGAACTTCTGACGGTTTGACTCTGAGCTGAAATCTGGTTTTCTATCCATTTTGTTAAGCTTTTCCCTAAGTTTCCTGAAAAGAGTCTTGAAACTACAAATACTAGAAAAACGTAATAAAAGTACTTAAAAGCAATTAAAAACATAGAAAAAGTATTTCAAGACGATCCATAAAAGTGGTCAAAATACGGTGTTATCAACTCCCCCAGACTTAAACCTTTGTCTGTCCTCAAACAAAGCAAAAGCCTAAACTGGTTAAGTGAAAACAAAAATAGGAAATGCACAAATCTCATAGACATGAACTCTAAACTAGGACCAAAGATAGTGCATCAATCCACAACTTAGTATAGAAAATTCTCACCAAAGCACAAGAGATACTAATCCACGTTTTCCGTCATGCAAAACTTAAACAATTTAAATCTTGATTTCAGTCAACTAGCTCTCTACATTCATTAAGTTCAATAGTGAGTTCTCATTAAAGACATCATCCAGGGTAGACGACGTTTGGCATTCAAGGGCTATTTAAGTGGTGGAGTTAAAGTGTTTCGGGTTACCTGAAGATCTGGAGGATGCAAGATAATATGCAAAACCGCAAGAGAGATAAGGACCTGTTGATGACCACAGTTTTCAATCACTTCTTCTTGCCAAATGTTGTTGCATAATCCTTCCTCCTTTTTTGTAAACAGCTGTTCCCCCAGACTTAGATTCTTTCCGGGAATTAGAAAACAATCTCCAAAACTCCATAAAATCGAACTCCAATTGCCTTGGGACTTAAAATTCGACCTCTCTAGACTCTCTAAGGCTTTTATCTCCTTTCTTTTCTTATTTTAGGATTTTTTTTTTTTTTTTTTTTTTTAGGAAAGGAAATGCCTTTTAAAGAGAGAGAGAGAGAGACTAGAGGACGGGATTGTACCAAAGTTTGAGATTTTTCTAAGGCAAACTGAGTTTCTCTTGTATTGAATCCTTCCGGGAACTTTTCCGGCAAATCGCAGGTCTCTGTCCTTGGTGACTGAAAACTGCGTCGTTCCTCTTTCTCTCCAACGTTTTTGCACTTATCTGCATATAAGACAATAAAAAACAAGAGTGCATGTGGTTTGAAAGAGGATTGGTTAGGTGGGGAACTAGCTAAAGATGAACTAGCCATTCAGGATCAACAGAGAGTGGTAAAATGATAAAGGAGTCCTGAATGTATGATTCGTTTCCCTGGTCTAATGCTTCAATGAGAAAATTAACTCCAAATAAAACAGAGCTAGTGTATCCCTTCATCTAAATCGAAATCATTCAAATTCCTCTGGGGTACTTCGTTTCAAACTGAGTTTCTCTTGTATTGAATCCTTCCGGGAACTTTTCCGGCAAATCGCAGGTCTCTGTCCTTGGTGACTGAAAACTGCGTCGTTCCTCTTTCTCTCCAACGTTTTTGCACTTATCTGCATATAAGACAATAAAAAACAAGAGTGCATGTGGTTTGAAAGAGGATTGGTTAGGTGGGGAACTAGCTAAAGATGAACTAGCCATTCAGGATCAACAGAGAGTGGTAAAATGATAAAGGAGTCCTGAATGTATGATTCGTTTCCCTGGTCTAATGCTTCAATGAGAAAATTAACTCCAAATAAAACAGAGCTAGTGTATCCCTTCATCTAAATCGAAATCATTCAAATTCCTCTGGGGTACTTCGTTTCAAACTGAGTTTCTCTTGTATTGAATCCTTCCGGGAACTTTTCCGGCAAATCGCAGGTCTCTGTCCTTGGTGACTGAAAACTGCGTCGTTCCTCTTTCTCTCCAACGTTTTTGCACTTATCTGCATATAAGACAATAAAAAACAAGAGTGCATGTGGTTTGAAAGAGGATTGGTTAGGTGGGGAACTAGCTAAAGATGAACTAGCCATTCAGGATCAACAGAGAGTGGTAAAATGATAAAGGAGTCCTGAATGTATGATTCGTTTCCCTGGTCTAATGCTTCAATGAGAAAATTAACTCCAAATAAAACAGAGCTAGTGTATCCCTTCATCTAAATCGAAAGCATTCAAATTCCTCTGGGGTACTTCGTTTCAAATGTGCGTAGCTACCGCCTAGTCTAGTCCTAAATCATGAATGAGCATGTCACTAGGAACAGTCTAAAGCACACAGTCAACTATCATTGATCATGTTCACCATTCCCTTTTAAACGTATTTTGTTTTGAAAACCGATTTTGAAAAACTTTAAGGAAAATGCAAAAAGTGTAGATAATGCAAGACTCATGAAAGAAAGGTGGTTAGAAAGGGATGAAATCCTCCCCCAGACTTAAATCACACTGTCCTCAGTGTGAAACAAGTCGAGATTGGATGAGAAAAATGCATAGATAATCGAACTGGTAAGGACAAAGAGAACTTACCTGGATCCGGGATGCTGGTGGAGATGAACCGGATTCATTCGAAGGGGTTTGGGAAGGTGATTAGGTGGTGATGAAGGTGGTGGAGGGTGATGAATGAGGTGGAGGGTGATTGGTGAGGTGAAATGAGGTGAAAGGGGTGGTTTGGGTCGGGCTTGGATGTCAACGACCAAGTGCCGCGGTCAGGGGCTGCACGACCGCGGCAATCTAGCACTTGGCCGCGGTCAGGACTACGCGACCGCGGCAATCTAGCACTTGGCCGCGGTCAGGACTACGCGACCGCGGCCGACGGTAGGTTTCCCACGGTCAGAATGTCTGCGACCGCGGGGGCTTATATCGCGGCCTCTTCCTGCTTCTCTTTGGTTCCTGCTGGGCCGAGCAGTCAGGTACCATCCTTCTTTTGGTTTTTTCGGGTTTTTGATTTTTTTTTTGTTTTATAAGAAACACCTGAAACTAAGAAAAAGAAAGAGATCAAAAGAAAACGAAAGAAAAATCCTAAAGAAAACAATACCTAAATGGGTTGCCTCCCATTAAGCGCTTCTGTTTTAAGTCGTTTAGCTCGACTTTTGGTGTTGGACGTGACTTATTCCAATGAAGAAGACCTTGTCCTGAGACAAGTCTTTTTCGACATCTCCTTGCTTTGCTTAGCAGGTTCTTCGTCACTCCAAAGTTCTTCTTCAAACTCTTCTGTTGCAGAACGTTTTCCTGCTTTGCTGTTGTATGGAACAGCTTCTGTGAAGACATCTTTGTCGATATTAGCAAATGAAATCCTCCGGTTTGGCCAGTCCATTATAGCTCCGGAAGTTGCTAGAAAAGACCATCCCAGAATCACTGGATATGTTGCATCTCTCGTTTCGACAATGTAGAAGTCGACAGGCACTATGCAATCTCCTATTCTCAAAGGAATTTCATGAGCTATTCCTTGAGGTGTTGCATTGGAATCGTCAGCTAAGCTAATCTTTGCTCTAGTCCTGCGCAGGTGTTTGATACCAAGTCTCAAAGCAATTGCCTTGGACATCATGTTAAGACAAGCCCCAGAATCACATAGCACGTTTTTAAATATCTCTCCTCTAATAGAACAAGAGATAAGAAACTGACCTATACTTTCTATTTTATGAAGTGTTCGAACAGGTTTACCTCTTCTGGCATGATTGAACAAGTCTTCTATCTCAGGGATTGATTCTTTGCTCTCACAGAAGTAGTGGCCTATCATGAAGTCCTTGCAAGCTTTGGCAAACGTGATTCCTTCAGGTAAATTTCGAACCACATCATTGAATTCATCGAGCTTTTCTTTGCTGATTTTGTTGGTGTAGTGGCTGCAGTCTTCTGGATTTTTGAGGTGAATCGCATAGACATCTGCTTCTGGTGTTGTCATGTATCGAGCTCTCATAAAGTATCTATGGATATCCTCTTTAGACTCCTTGCAGTACCTGAAAAAGACTTGCAAACGACCAAGTTTCCAGATTTCATCAAAGCTTAAATGAGCAGGGAATGACCTGACTACGTTGTTGAACTCCATTAGTTTTTCTCTACTGATGTTGTTGGTGATCCATTGAATCTCTCCTGAGTCGTCTTCCGAGGAATATCCTGCGTTTGGATCTTCTACAAACAACCCATACTCTTCATCTTCAGAGTATTGCTCTTCATACTCATCTTCACAAGACAAAGCCATGTTGCAAGGCCATGACTTGTCCTCTTCTTCAGATCTTTGGGTGCTTATGGAGCAAACCAATTGTTGTTGAAGTGGTTTAGTCATCCCAGGAGGTGTACCAGACGTACAGATGCTTGTATGAGCTGAACGGGATTGTTTTGGAACGTTTTTACGGTTGGCCTTGACTGCAGGTGACGCGACCGCGGGGAAGCGACCATGGGCTGCGGGCATACCCATCACGACCGCGGGGGAACGCCTGTTGGCCGCGGTCGGAGCCAACGCGACTGCGGGGATTTGCCTCCGAGTTGCTCTGCTGCTGTTGCTTCCTCCTTTGCCTCCTTGGTGGTCTCCTGGGTCTTCTGGCTTGATGTACTTCCTCTCTGGGCTTGAGTCTTTAGTTTTGGTTGTTGGAATCTGCTCTCCAAGTCCTTGCATGATCTCCTCAACCTTTTCTTAAACTTCATCAAGAGCATAGACTACTTTGTCCATGGTTGAGTCAAGCTCTTCGGTTTTGTCGATGACTTTGTAAACCTTCTCTGAAACTTCGACTGTAAAGTCATAAGACTCGTTCTTGGCTTCGTTTAGGGCTTTGTCCACGTCATCAAGTTTGAAATCCAGGTCCATGACTTTGTTTTTGGTGTTGCGAAGCTCATAGTTGTGCTTTGCTTGCTCTTCCTCCATGCTGTTGAACCTGTTAGCAATCATAGCTGCATCCTTGGTTGCACGTTCCTCTATTGAATTGACTTGTGAGGCTAGGTTATCGATTTTTTCATTGAAAAGTTTCGATATCCCATCAATCCTTTCGTTTAGAGCAGTTGTAGCGGTTGCTTGAGCTTCTATGAATTGTCTGATCACGCCTTCGAGCTGACTCAGTCTGTTGCTGAGCTGGACGTTCTCATCTTGCTGGAGAACCTGGTGAGGTAGGCGATACATAGAGTATCTAGGGTTTGCCATTTGAGGTGCGTAGGGATCCTTCTGGAACGTTCTGTAGTCTTCGGGTTGAGTCTCTTCGTAGAGATCGCGTAGATGCTTCTCTCTGGGTCTGGTGGCTTGAGGAGTGTTATAGAAACCTTCCTCATAGTGTATATTTCGATTTATAGGATCCATATCTTCTGAAATGGAAACAAAATAACCGAAAAATGGAAAGTTGCAGAAAAGGGGGTTCTAGAGTCGATTTACTAACCTTTCTCGGGGTTTTGCAGAAAAGAAAACGCGTGCCTTTCCCGGCAACGGCGCCAAAAAAACTTGATGGTGGTGTGTTGTGGGTGTCAAGTTTTACCCTAATTGATATCAATAGCCGCAAGTGCACAGCTGATCGATTGTAGTACTTAGGGATCGAATCCACAAGGAAGGAGGATCTTTTCCTGCAAACAGCCTTTGAAGCAAGTTAAAGTAAGGAAGTCTAGAACAAAAACGGTTTAGTGGGGGTTTGGTAGTGTGTTTAAAATCTAAAAACGAAATCTTAAAAGAGAATACGGAAATTAAATGGCGTAATAACTAAACTTAACGAAAATGACTAAAAATGATAAAAACGGATATTCTAATGCTTAAATGAAAATGAACTAAAAAGGAAAGACAATATTGAACTAAAGCTTGAAAGAAAATCGGTGTAAATCAATGGAGAAGAAAGCGTTGGGGTTCAGGGAAGTTTTCTCAGGGGTACGAACGATTCAAAACATTGCTAGAGAGTAAATTTTGTAAGATCTTAGCTTAAACTTTTCGAACTGGAGTCACGGACGTATGAATACGCCACTGTCGTGATCATAGACAACTATCTCTCTCAACCCTGACCAGTAGGTTTCCACTCTTGCCCTGGAAGAGAAGAGATGCATTATGTTTAAGACTCGTCCTAATTCATAAATCGCCCATAGGTAGGTTTCCACTCCTATGTTTGTTTTGCTCTCCCAAACTAGATCTGATACCTGATGAACACTTTTGTGTCACCAAGCATCTGGATCAGATTGTAGTTCATGACGCTACTCTCATGCAGTAAACACGAATTCAGAAGAAAAAGTTCTAAGATTCAGCTCAATAGCCAATGGAATCCTCACCGAACATATATATCCCCATCGAAAATCCCTTAATCCCAACAATAAAGCTACTCAGACATAATGAACGAAATCAAAGACATAATATTAAGAAGTAGAATAGAAACCGAAATTGATAAAGAAAGAACAAGGGTTCAAGAGAACAAATCTCTCTCTCCCTAAAAGCTAAAGCAAAAACAATAAAAGTATGAAGTAATGATAGATGGTATTCGGTTCCCCCATTTCTAGGGCTCCTAAGACATGTATTTATAGTGCTCAAGACCTCTCTGGACGTCACTTAGGGTTTCTCCAAATATGGGCTTCAGAAATGGGCTTTTTGGGCTCGGAGGTTGAAGGCCGCGGTCGGGAGTGCTCTGACCGCGGGGAATGGGTGGTTTGCCGCGGTCGGGATGCTCCTGACCGCGGGAAAATGCTTGTTGGCCGCGGGTGGAAGTGCTTGCCGGCTGGTTTACGGGATATCTTGCTCTTTGCGTATCTTTTGACTGAACCGTTGGATTGCCAAGCTGTAAAGTGCACTGGAAAGCTGATACTTCCATCTTTAAGGTCTCCAAATTTGAGCTGGATCAGACGGTGAGAAGGCCTTCAATCAGGGGTGAACTTCTGACGGTTTGACTCTGAGCTGAAATCTGGTTTTCAATCCATTTTGTTAAGTTTTTCCCTAAGTTTCCTGAAAAGAGTCTTGAAACTACAAATACTAGAAAAACGTAATAAAAGTACTTAAAAGCAATTAAAAAAATAGAAAAAGTATTTCAAGACGATCCATAAAAGTGGTCAAAATACAGTGTTATCATGATTCTTTCTTTTTCTTTCTCCTTTCCTTACCCTTTTCCTCGTCTTCGGGATCTTTAGGAAATTCAGGCTCTTTGTAAGCTAATCCACTCCTAAGTGTGATAGCTTTCACATGATCGGAGGGATCTGCTTCACTTGAGTTTTCGAAGAATTTTCACTTTGCTCCTCTTCAGAATTTTCTAAGTTTTTATAATTAGTTTTGATCATCAGGCTAAGGAGGGTGGAAAAATTTTCATTGAAATCCTCTTGCATCGTTTTTAGCTCAGATCTAAGATCACTAATCTCTTGAGACCTAGATTTTTCAAGCTCTAGAATTCTTTTGTTTAGGTTTTCAGCTTCAGGAGAGGGAAAACTAGGATATGAAACAAGATTAGATTGAATAGCCAAGATTGGTTCGGAAGGTGATTTCCAGGCAAGTTCGGAAGACAGTTTCTCGCGGTCAGAAGGCTCGCGACCGCGGTGAAACAGGTCTTGGCCACGGTCAGCGTTGTCACACCCGCGGTGAAAGCATGGTTTGCCGCGGTCTGGATGAATGGACCCGCGGTGATCAGAAACGAATGGAAAATCTTGAATTTGATAGACTTCTGCAGTGTTAACCATCCCTTGATCATAAGAATCCATTGGGTTGTCCCAGCCGTCAAAGTTACACGTATTGTGTACCTTATTTGGTTGTTGCAATCCAAGATGACTCATTATGTGATGGAGACACTTTATAACTTTCGAGATCTCTTCTTTCTTCTCAGGAAGTGCAGAATTATCAAAGGTTGCTTGATTACGGATGCTGTTTGCGAAATTTTTAATGACAACGTGAGCATCGTCTATAGATCTAGTTGAGAAATCTCTATTACTTGCTGTGTCAAAAGAGTATCGTAACTCTGGAGTTATACCGTGATAGAAGATACCCAGCAGGTATTCTTCGGTATATCCATGGTGTGGACAATCTCTTTGATATTCCCTAAATTTTTCCCAAGTATCTAAAAGATCTTCATCTTTTTGTTGTTTAAAAGTTTTTATCTTGTTTCTTAAGAGATTTGAACGATTTCTAGTGTAAAAACGATTTAGGAAAGCAGTTCTATACGCTGCCCACGTTTTTAGTGAAGTAGGTGGCAGAGATTTTAGCCATTTGCTGGCATTGTCTCTCAAAGAGAATGGGAAAAGACTACACTTGTGGTAATCCCCATTTGTTGTAATGGTTGCACATAATTCTTCGAACGTCTCGATATGGTCTATCGGGTTTTCAAATGAATAACCATAGAATTGATTTTGTTGAACTAAAGCAGAGTATTTTCTGGACACAAAAGAAAACACGGAGAAAGATTACCTCTGGTGAAACTGGACTTCTTGTTCCGTCCTGTTTTGTTAGATGTTTCACTTTGTGTTTCTTCTTTTCTTCTCTCTTTTATATAATTTGTATAATTGTATCTGTTGTAATTTATTATTTTCTCATGTTTGTCGTAGTAATTCTCAGACACCTGAAAAAATTTTCCCCCTTTCAAAACAGGAACCATAAAAGTGAGTTGATCAAACTTTACGTTCGCAGATGTAATTGATCATCACCATAGAAAGAGTGTCCATACTGAAACATCCATATAAAAACCTTCCACATTGAGAACACAAATTAATCATTAAAATCGTTTACCAAAAATCAAATAAAATTAAACACTAAAATTAGCCATAGAAACACTGAAACACTGTAAATGTGTTTGGTAGGATCCAGTTTCTTTATATTGAAACATCCATATAAAGATTCTTTAAATACTTTATTCATAAGATGAAGATATAGTATATATTATAGTACATATATAAAAGTCATCAACCATCAAATACCACAGTTTTCACTTGGTCCTTCAAATGACTATCAGCATTGGCATTTGAAAATCTGCAACAAACTAGATCATTTTATTAAAAATAATTATTTTACAATTTGTACATAACTTCATTAAATCAAAACATTATTAATTCATAAACACTAACCTGCTCCACAGAAATAAGAGTTCTATGTTCTACTTTTACCGCAGATTCAGATTCATATTCTGATTCACCCATTTGTAGATGACCACCATTCCATACCTTGCCGACTTTGTATGTGCTACTGCATCCCCAAAGATTTTCTTTCTCCACATGAATCAGAAACTAGAAAGTCTTAACAAACACATTTTTTAGAACTTCTGGAACTGCATCCAGATCTTGAATCTACAGGTAATAAATGTTAAAATCATGTCAAATCATCACATTATTTACTTAAATTATGTAAAATATATGCTAAGATATTAAACTCACTTCATCGAATTTCCCAGTAGGACTTCATCGACAGTTTGGTGTACAACTTCTTCAGCCAAAGAGTTAAACAGAAAACATTTGATCTTTGCAGTTTTGTCCATAACAAATAGGTGAAGCTTATACCTAGAACATCTGTCTCATTAAAATATGTATTTATATCATACTCAAAGAAATTAAAAATTCAAAACAAAATAAAGATATAACAAGTTACCTAGCACTAACAGAATGAAATTTGGCATCACATGTTTCACATGGATATAGAGTTTTCATCCCAACATTCTCTTTTTCATCTTCCTTCTTAGGAATTCTGTACACCTTTCTCCCGCACTTAGTACATACCAGATAAAACCAAGACTAATCTGTATTGACTGCATAAACCGGACACATGATTTTACATTTTCCAACCTGAACACAGTAAACTCAATTATTAGAAAAAACCAAAAAAACAACTAACTGCATGAGTAGCCTTTACCTCAAGACAATCAAATAACTCTGATATTGTGACCATTGGAAACTGATCAAAATTCTTATCATCATTCAAATCTTTTCTCTCGGCAGGTTTACTATAGAGATGCACAATACGGCAACCGTCTTCAGGCAAGCTGAAAAGTACATTTGGTTATAAATCAAGAGAAATACTATTTAAGGTATCAAAATATTGTAATGCCTTTAATAAAAGTAAGTGTCAAACCTTTCTTTAAATGCTTCAACCTCAAGATCTTTACTATTAATCAGCAATATTGATGTTTCAAACGAATAATTAATTTGAAGATCACCTAATTTATTTAGTAGTATTCATGAAAAACAATGTCTTTTTAAAAATAAGATGATAAATAATGTACCTCTATAAACATTGATTTTACCAAATCTGAGGACAAGCACCAATCCATCATCACCACATTCTTTAAAAGCCTCACTGACTTGATTAGCAAATTTCCCATATAACGTACATGGTATACACTCATCACTATGTTTTAGATTAAAGCATTCGAAGAAAAAATAAAAGGTGAATTTATATTTTTTTGGTATACAATATGGAAATAAAAAATATGAAGTAGGTATATGAAGTATGTACATACTTTGCATTCCTCATTTCAAACTCAATCTTAGTGGTATCCTTGTTCATAACTTGAATTGTTTCAATCTCACGAGCAGATACAATTTGACCAATAACCTCTACACAGAATATAGATATATATATATATATATATTAAAATATTTACTTATGTAATTATGATTAAATAGAATTATAATTGTTCTTACTAACCAAAATGCTGGTATTGAGACCATCATTCATAATGGAACCAAAATCAGCAAAATATAAATATCTGTTGTCTGAGTGACTACCACTTCTCGATACGACAATTGAAGGAATGAAAGACATCTTAAATTGATGTTTCGTGGGTCGGTACTGCCCTGAGGCCTGGTTCAAGGAGAAGTTCTCGATGAAATTCCAATCACCAACAGTAATCAAGCTCTCGAAACGATGAAGCAATGATTTTTTAACAGACGCATGAATTTTGGTACCGTGCATATATGGAAAACAGGTAATATGTATTTAAAATTTTTAAAAATGTAAATCTTCTTATCGAAAGATCTTACCATTTCGTCAACCAGAATAATTTCCAATGACTCTCCAATCTTCTATTGATATCGCTTCTACGTATGAAGCACTCTCACTTGAATCTTCCATCCTGTTTCGAAAGGTCTGACGTCAGACAAATTCGACAGTCGCATGACAGAACCCATAGCTAATTGGTGAACATGTAAGAACTGTTGTGAATGTGAACTAAGGGTGGTGTGGCACAACGCGGATGACTACTAATCAATTTATATAGCTTTGAAATTAGGGTTTATATTAGACGTTATGTTTGATAAAAATCTAACAAATATGGAATATGCTTCCGAATAGCAAAAATTGATTTAGTAATGTAGTTATGGCAGTTATATATTTTTATATATATATATATATATATATATATATGTGCGTTTTAATAAATAGAAAGTAAATAATGTCAAATAAATTTTCAAAAATTGTTTGTAATATATTAGATTGTCAATTAAGATTATATGTAGCTGGGAACTCCTATGATTAATTCAAAATTGATTCACTCGTTATATATGCAAGATAATGTAGAGAATCTATGTATATATCGTCTGTCATATATCATATTATCAATTAAGGAAATAGTTTATGATGAAAGATCCAGCTGTAATTATTTATTTCTTGATTAATAAAATAGTTAGTTTAGCTTAATTACTATCGATAAGAAGATCTACTAATAAGGTCTTGATTGGTATAGCTGATACTAAAGCATTATGTTTAAGCAGTATAAGCAGTGTGATGTTGAAGCTGTATGCTCTTATTAATGTACATATTTTAAGTGTTTGTGAGTAACTTTTTTTAAAAAAAAATATTTAATATCTTTATTTAAATGTGATATATTATATTTATAATATAAATTTTAATTTTTTAATATTTATTCATATTAAATTATCACTTAATTATAATAGTAGTTTGAAAATAAAATAGTAACTATTAGTGTTAACATGTAAAAATTAATAGAAATATAATTTTTGATGTTATTTTAACAAAATAAATTAATATAAAATTATTTTTAATTATTAAAATATTTCAAAGCATGAGAGCATGATTATCGATATAACTCCTAATGGATTTCTTAGCAAATTTTTATTATTATATTTGAGTTAAGAACCCTTTTAAGAAACCCAATGTTTTGGGTGATCCAATGGTAATAGAATCTCTAAATGAGTTCTTAAAAAATTAATAAAGATGTTTTATTTAAATAAAAATAATTATTTGAAGGGATATAAAATTCTTAACATAAAAAAAACTCAAACACAAATTGTATATCATAGGTGGAAGCATTTACATGAATTTTAAGTAATCGGAATTTGTAGCCATCCAGATCAAAAGTGGAGGATGTCCATCATCGTTATCCACAAGAAACAAATGCTTTCCAGTCCTCCCAGCAACTAAGTGTGCAGTTTGGGATGCACTATCCTGAAGTAAAGAGAGTATAATGAATTATCCAGGAAGAAGTTTCATAACCACAATCTCTATAGGTTAAAAAGGAAAACACTCACAGTGCACAAGTACTTTGTTCAGGAACTTTTTCACGAACTGCTCCACTGCATATTTCCAATCCGCCGAACTAAATCATGATCCAAAGCAAAGTCATCAACCCATAATATAGTAATCTGAAATTCTTTTTTTAAAAAGTTAATCTACCTTCCAAATGATACTGTTCACCATGATGACCAATTGATCTGGCTTCTCTGCAGACTCCATGGCAGCCGCATCGAACAAATCCTCTCTGTTGCTGTCAATCTCCATCTTAAGCTCCCTTTTGCCACAAAGCAACAGATTCCAAGGCGGTTCATCCACTCCATTTGATCCGGTTGAACGCAAAACCAAAGGTATAAACCGAATCGGAACGGCTGGAGATGGCGATGGAGATAACGATGATTAGTTGAAAAGAGAAGAATGATGATTTGCTCGACAGAGATAACAATGATTTGGTCGGAGACGAATGGTCGAAGATAGAAGAGTTGGCCGAGAAAATTGTTTGGCCAATGCTTTTGTGACACATGTCCTCTAAGAGCCGGTTCTTAAGAGTCCCAAATAAGAGCCGGCCTTAAGTCATTTGGGCTTTAAACATTAATTAAATCATTAAAAGGGCAAAGAAATCCAGTTTAGGACCCCGATAATGATGGTCTAATGCTTTGAAAAACTCCATGCAAGAGCATGAAGGAAGGAGTATTTAAGCGAGCATTTGTATCTTCTAAATGCTCTCCTAAATATTTTATTAACAATAGTTGATTGGATGATTTAAAGCATATAATGCTTTTTTAAAAGCTCTACCGATCAAGGCCTAAATATCAATCAAGCAAGATATCCCTGAAAACGTGTTATATAAGATATTTCCAGCGGATCCAATTTTGGCGGTATCTTTTAAAATTTATACATAACAATTCTTTTATTTACCAAAACGCAAGAATTAATATCGTTTCGGGTCAAATTACGATCCGCGTCTTTTTAAACGGGCAAAACAAAAAGACATGAATCCTCTTTGGTATTAGTTTTTTTTTATTGTTCATGAAAACATTTTTTGGTACGAATTGTATAGAATTTCTCTAGTGACATATTTCGTAATATACTACGTATTACCTTAATTGAATCAAGGTCACCACCATACATGAATCTTATGATGTTTCAACAATGGATGTTGGAAAGCTAGTTGTTTATATATATCAACACAGTCAAAATCCTGTAAATTTGATTACAAAATGAATTCTACTTAAAAATTTAAAATATCAAATCTTAAGGACTGTAAAACAAATAGATGTTATAGAAGCTCACATTACTGTTTCCATCGACCACTTGCGTGAAAAACAGATAAGAAGATAGAACGAGCACTAGATGTAAAACCATTGTTAAATTAAAGTTATACTTCTCTATTGATATTGATTGTAATATATAAACCAATTAGAGTCAATAACTAATCAATGTATTGCTAAATTAGAGTCAATAACTAGTCATATTACCGCACCTATTATGAAATTACCAAAAATGTCAATTACAAATTTTAAATTGTTAAACTAATAATTACTCTTATTATTCCAAAAAATAAAGGCCTAAATTTAATTTAATTACTCTTAATTGTTAAACTAATAATTACTCTACCGATCAAGGCCTAAATATTCCTTTTATTTTTTGGCAATCTCTTATCAGTTTCTATGACTATCAGACTATGCCCCTTAGCACAAAAATGAAATATATATGCGTATATATAACTAGGGTTAATTAAATGAATAACCAATTTTTGATAATGGATGAAGAATATATCTATGCATATCCGATAATTAAGCAAGTAACATTATCAATGCTTTTTGGACTATTTTATCCTTAGTTGGTGAAAAAAATAGTCAATCTATAATCTTTATTCTGACACACATATATGTACCCCAAATATTTTTTTTTTTGCATAACTTACATATCATTAACTGTTTCAACCATATATTCATACCAAAAAAATACTGATTTTATTTCATGTCTAACATGATTTTAATTTCTGAAAACAAACCCAATTTTTTTTTTCATATGTTAATAATAACACTAATAATATAGAAAGTCTATTTTTAATCAATAATATAATAGGTCTACTAAAAAAATAAATTTAACAACTAACAATAAGAAACTACCTATAAAAAAAAAGTAGTCATACTATATCGTTTGAACTAATGTATAATCTATTATATGAAAATCACATAAATAAGAGTTTGAATATATCATAGCTCCAATTGGATAAGAGGCTGCAGTGGACCAGATCAACAACAGGCTAAATCAACAGAGAAGGAGGAGAAGATCAACAAGATCAACTGCGGCAAAAAAAAGAGTTCAACCTTAATCTGGGTTTTAGTGGCCTGAATTTTTTTGGCTCTGTAAGAAGCTTCGTTGGAGAAAAAAAATATAAGGAGCGGGATAGTCATTGATTACCAGTGGTGCATCAACAGAAAAAGTACTGGGTGTTGTAGTAGATCGGAGGGATTCATGAGGCGACAGATCCGGTCGATAATACCGTCAAAGAAAAAATAGAAAAAGAAGAAACCGAAACAATGAAAAGGAGAGATGAAAGGAAAGATAAAAAGAAAAACAAAAAACTAATTAAAAGGATAAAAATGTATTGATATATATAATATAGAGAATATCAGGTTGAGATTTTTTTTTGGTTATTAACTTAATTATAAATTGTGTGATGGTTATTTCCTGCAATTTCCCATATAACTATGTATGTTTATCTATTATTTTTAGTGTTCTCTCTTGTTTTCTCTCTATCTCCCTATATATATATAATTGATGTATAATGTAATAAATATGTATAATGTATATTCACACACACACACACATATATATATATATATATAATTATTATGTTTGCTTCATGTGTCAATCAATCACTTGACTATATGTATGAAGTACACATTTTATTTTATAAGTTTGGTGATAACTTACAACCCAACCAACTTAGATGCTATTGAGTTGATTACGAGGTCCATTCTCTAAGGGCATCTCAAATGTATAATTTCATAATTTTCTCTATTTTAGAGTAACTCCAAAATAGAGTTGTGTTTTATTCCAATGTAAGCTCCATTTTTTCTCTAAAATGGTGTCATGACCAAAAAAATGGAGAAACTCTATTTTTTGCTCCATATTTGGAGTAACTTCATTTTTTACTCCATTTTAGAGTGAGATATGGAGTAGGGTTTGAGAGAATGTTGCTCCAAACTCTACTTTAAAGTGAAATTTGGAGTAGGGTCGAATATGGTCTAAGTAAATTTGATTTTTACTGTACTGGTTACTTTGTACTGATACGTTATGAAGATTTATATCAGCTCATGCTCCTCGATAGATGGTCCCATCCAAAACGGTTTCGATTGTTGCAAACTGTACATCACATACATTAATATCGACTCATTTAATAATTTTTGCATATATAATAAATCATAACATTAGTAATAAGGCAACAATGTGGCTATAGTACAATGTAATCTTTTTGTGCTACAAATGTACGGGATGGTAGAGATATTTCTATAAAATAATGCGAAAAAGAAGATAGGAAGGTTTACATGTTGGCTGGCATAATCGACGGTGTGAGGATAAACGCTCTCGGTTCTATTTCTTTGTCTTAAAATTGATACTGTTCCTTTTGGACAAATTTGATAATTTGTTTCATATATGTTTTTTTTCTATTAAGGGTTTCATCTGAATCGAATTTTCCGGAAGACGGGTGGAAATTGCAGTATTTGATGATTGATGATTTTATATATTGTACCGATAAAAACTATATCAAATTTGTAAAAGAAATAAAAGTTGACTAAAAAATGTCCATTATGAATAAGGTATTTATGTCTCAAAACACCACCTAATGAATTTTGAATGAGAAATCAATTTTCAAAACATAATAAGAAACAGCCACTTTACATAATCTATTGATCTCATTCGTTGCACATATCGTGCATTCAAAACTTCAACAAAAAAAAAACCTACTACTTAACTAATAAATTACTCGTGTATTTACATGAGCTTTTTAAAATTACAAATTTAATAAATAAAAATTTAATTGTAAACGATGTCACAATTTAGTTCTTCAGCTTAATTCCACAGAGTTGGTACGCGTATTAGTACAACATTTTCTGTTTTATGTTTTGATTTCCTAATATCGGCTTAGTTCTAGCATTCTAAAAATCTTCCGTTTCTTCATTTTTCCCAGTATAGGAAAAATGTAGATTAATATACTTTCCTTTCTTCTATTCTTACGATTTTAGTGCTAGGATAACCAGATCTTTCTGTATCTGTATCTAGGTTATGCAACACTAATAGGTTTAGGTTTAGTTACTTATTACATAATTCATTGTTATAGAAATCAACATCTAGTGCAAAATGCAAGTACTAGTGTTGTTGAATTAGGGGGGATATAGTTGAGAAACCTTAAATACATTTTTACAATGAAATAAAAACATAAAATAAGAAGAAAATAAGCATAACATATGGAAAACTATGAGCAAAATACAAGCATAACATATAAATATTTTCATGTTTTAATATATATTCTCATTTCTTAAGGCGAATAATAATAAATATATGTGAGAAATTATCTTAAATACCATCAAATTAAGTTTTTGGGCCAAATTTATCAGACACACTTAAAACTTGACATTCAAAACATTTTTCAAGAAAACTGAACACTCATAACATATTTAGAAATTTCTTTCTGAATTAATAAAAAGCCTTTTTTAACTGATAGAAAATCTCTTTAATTGCGTTCTAGTTTTAATGTACACCATTCTCTGATGTATATAAACGATTACAAAGTATTTTTTCTAATCTTTTTCCTATAACAATCTAAGAGTTTAAAGTTGATTATTAAAAGAATTCAAGAAAACTTCTTAATTTAAAAATGATTCATATATATTTAGGACTGTTAGCCTGAATTTATAGAAATGCTTCTTAAATTATAGATGTTTTAGGATACTCCTAAAACTTCAAGATATCTTTCTGAAAAATGTTAGGTCATAGAATTTCTCATAGGTGTCACAGAAAGTGGATTTCATGATATTCAGAAGAATTTCTCTAAGTAATATTTTATTTTTCTGGGATGATCTGGTTGGATCCAGTTTAATTTACCGAAGAGTGAAAATTAAACTCGGTAGCTGGACCTGGGTTTTTTCCTGCAAAATAAGAAGTTTATTTCTCGGCCCAATTTTGTTTTGGGAATTTAAAAAATTGGGGCTATGCATAGCCATAGATAAGAAGAGGTGAGTGGAGAAAGAACGGCTGCTTCAGCCATCGGAGGAATCAGAACGCATTCGGAGATTCACCTGCAAACATGGTTATCTTGTTCTCTCTTGTAGTCTCATATTCGCAAACATGGATTAGGTTTTCTCTCAAATATATGATTCCTGCTCTAGCGAAACCAGGACGGGCCCAAAATCATATGATGCCTAAAACGTACCTTAAAAATGATGTCATCAGACTAAAATTTTTTTATGCTATATTTTTTAAAATATATAATCAAAATAATATAAAATTTCATTAAAACATAATTTTTTTGAAAAGAATAAAGTACAGACAATAATACATTACTTATGAAAGTAACCCTTCTTGCTTTCTTTCCCGCAAAATCATCTGTTAGCTTCGAATAATCAAGATTCTCAGCTAACTCATGTTTAATTGATATCATCGACAATCCATTCAATTGCCCTTGAGACATAGTAGAGCGTAGATAATTCTTTATGAGCTTTAACTTTGAAAAACTTCTTTCTGCAGAAGCAACTGAAATCAGAATCGTCAGTAATATGTATAACTATACATGCGTTTGGATAACAACCAGGCTGATTTCTTTTTAAAAAATCTAAAATCTCGATGGCCCTTGTCATATTTTTTGACAACATTCCTCTTAGATATTTTAGTTCCATAAATAGATCTTTTCCATCTATATCTGAAACCCCATCATGCTCCCGAGCAGTTTAAGCTTGTTACAAGATGCTATCAACTTATCATCTTTTGTTGACTTTAGTTTTTTCAAACTAGATAAAAAACCAAAGATTTCCTCATACCGTTGGAATTGCTCAAATCTAACCCCAAGAAACATTATAGCTTGATCCACTATGTTGATGAAATAATCAATTCTAAAATGCTCCTCCGTATTTAACGGATTACTTTCATCCACATGCTCTACATCTTCACCATATTGCTTCTTCTTTTTTATCAATCGTTTTGGTTTTGTAGAAAATATTGGGTCAATTTCCATATCAAGGACAATTTGCATAGCTTCAGCTTTTGCTTTCTCAAAACCTGTTTTTCTATAGTGTTTCAAATAATCAACAAGCCCTCCTAATTGAGAAATAGCAGCATCAAGATCCATATCCTCTGACTGGAAAGTTTTGCTCACTATATTGAAAGCATAAAGCAAATCATACTAGATCACCATTCCAAACAAGAATTCAAACCCTCCAATTTCATGTATTTCACTTACTGCAAGAGACTCAGCATCACTACGATGTCCTGGATTATCACTTTTTGTGCTATGTAAAACAAAGAATCTTGTATTTTTGAAGTCTGGAATCTTATTGGTTTAACACTATCAATACGACTTTCCCAACGAGCTTGTGATAATGGTTTAAGTGCAACACCTCACCATTTCTCTGTAAACTTCCCAGTTGTTGGTTGAAGATGAAAATAGGCAATATAGACGCTGCACAATGCCAAAAAAGGAAACAGCCTTCTAAGACAAAGAAACCATATCACAAAGATCAAGGTTGAGACTATGGTATCCACATGGAGTATAAAATGCCTGTGGTTTTATATCAAGCAATCTTTTCTGAACTCCTTTATGTCTCCTTTCATGTTTTGCCCACTGTCATAACCTTGTCCTCTGATATCTTCTATATTCAACTTAAGATCAGCCAATGCATCTTGAAGAATGTTAAAATTCATTCTCCTCTCTTGTCTTTGATTTCCAAAAAAGACAAAAAGAACTCCTCAACCATCGGTGAATCCGTAGAGATATTAACACATCGAATTAGAAAGGTCATTTACTCTTTACGACTAACATCAGGAGTAGAATCCAAAATGATTGAAAAATACTTCGCCTTTTGAATCTTCTTTAAAATTGCCATCTTAATCTCCTTACCAAATAATTTTATCAACTCATTTTGAATCTTATGACTGAGATAATGGTAATGTGTTTCATGTTTTTCAAACCGTCAAAGGTGTTCCTTCATTACTTCATCAAAGTCTCCGATCATCCTAATAAAAGCATTAAAATATTCACTATTCGGATCACTAATCTTTTTGTTTTCCCCACGAAATGCCAAATTTCTTTCTGCTAGAGTCTTTACTATTGCAATTATTCTCAACATCACATCTCTCCAGTGCTTTCTCTCCTTGTTAATTGCCTCCTGAAAATGCTTATCAATAGTTTCCTTCTTTTCAGCCTTATTTCCAACTCAGCCAGTGAGACATAGAAACAATATGATTATGTGAAGTTTCATGTGTTTTCAGCCTGGTTGAAGAATTTTTCCAGTCATCAAACCCAATAGTTACCAAAACAGGAGGATTTGTGTCTTAAGTGAATAATTTACAGCAAAAGCAAAAGATCTTGTCTTTACTTTTTGAGTAAACTAGCCATCTTCTGTCTTGTTTTTTTCTTCGTTTCTCATTTTTCTTGTATAACAAGAGTAAGTGAAACATCTATCAACAGAATCTCTTGGAAAAGGATAATCTATTGGTGGTCTTGAGGGTGGACCTCTCTCAACCAAAAAATCAATCATTTTCTGTTCAATTTTTTCCCAATTTGCTGGATCATCTATGTCCACATTCTCATAAAGACCCTTAATATCATCAGCTTTCATGGTCTTCTCTGTTTTCATTCTCATCTTGTTCTCTATTCTCATATATAACATTTGTATCATCTCCAACAAGTTCTTCTCCATGCTTTGCATCATCTGACTTTTCTGCAGTAGCATCTCCAATGTATAACTCCATAATTTTCTCTATTTTGGAGTAACTCCAAAATGGAGTTGTGTTTTACTCCATTAGACCATCTCCAACCCTACTCCAAATTTTACTCTAAAATAGAGTTTGGAGCAACATTCTCTCCAACCCTACTCCATACCCCACTCTAAAATGGAGTAAAAAATGAAGTTACTCCAAATATGGAGCAAAAAATAGAATTTCTCCATTTTTTTGGTCATGACTCCATTTTAGAGAAAAAATGGAGTTACATTGGAGTAAAACACAAGTCTATTTTAGAGTTACTCCAAAATAGAGAAAATTATGGAGTTATACATTGGAGATGCCCTTATAACTCCATTTTTTCCAAAATAGAGTCATGGCAAAAAAAATATGAAAAACTCTATTTTTTGCTCCATATTTGGAGTAACTCCATTTTTTTACTCCATTTTGAAGTGAGATATGAAGTAGGGTTGGAGAGAATCTTGTTCTAAACTCTATTTTGGAGTAAATTTGGAGTAGGGTTGGAGATAGTCTAACAAACTCTTCGTCTTCCTCCATAGGAAGCTCTTCATCTTCATTGTTCATCTCAGTTCTAGCTGTTTCATCAGTTTCAGAATTTTTTTTTTCTCGTCACAAACCTAAGCATACCACTGGCTAGACACTACAAAAAATTGTGTGTTTTACATCATTTATTTTTAATATTTGCATTAGTTATAAATGATGTAAAAGAATTTTGCATCAAGTGATTCTGAAAGTGGTGATGCAAATAGTTTGCATCAGTTATAGAAAATTTTACATCGATTTTTAAAATTGATATTATTATGTATCATTTGTAAAAAAGTGATGTTAATATTTGTAAAATTTTACATCGATTTTTAAAATTGATATTATTATGTGATACAAATTAAGTGATGTAAAACACACAATTTTTTGTAGTGAGAGATTTCAACAATTCATCTTATCTGTTCTTTCTCTTCCTATTTGCACATCCACTTGGCTGATTTCTGATCCTATTTTCTGGCAACATTCTCCAGAAATCCAAAACACACCGAAAAAATTTTGGAATAAGAGGATTGATTTTTTTTTTTGTGTGTCTAAATTGTTTTTTTTTTAGCCTAAAATCAATTTTGAAAACCTGAAATCGATTTTTTAAAGCCTGAAATTATTTTTTTTTTTTTAAAATTTGTTGAATTATAATCAAACCCAATAATAGGCCCACATTCTCTATGAGAATAAAGAGTGGATAATGACTCTTGTTTAATGCAATTTTTCTTTTCCATTTTTTTTATTTGGGGGATGTGAGACAAAGTTCAATACCCATTTTTAAAAAGAAATTTGGGTTTTTTTTTGTTGCCCCAAAAAGTGTTGATTTTTGGGCCGCCCTAAAACCCTTGCTTCATGGACTTTAGCCCAGGGCCTGTTTTTATTTTTCTTGATATTGGGGAAACTTTAGGCTTTCTTTTTCTTAAAATTGTCTGATTCACTTGATGTATCTCCTAGTTTTTACTACAATAGAACAGTGTTGAGATTGTAATATAAATGATTCAAAATTCAGAGGACTAGTGTTACTCTATGATTCTACGAAGACTGAAACAAAGCTAAGAGAAATTTTATTTTGACCTTAACGACAAACAAAAGCAAACTAAAGACGATTTAAGTTCGAATTAAAACAAGCACTAAACTAAGACAATTCGCAGGAATTTCAGAGATGGAAATCAAACGACTATTCAGGACGCAGATAAACACAAGTCTCGAACTCAAACATAAATGCATATCAACCCACTGTCGTGGCACCGATAACTTTGTATAACGAACTAACTTCTAAACTGTCGTTTGAACCTAGGAAATCGTAGACAAGCATTAACAAGCAGGTTGATCTGTTCACGATTTACCTTAACATCAACTGCCGTTGGCTAAGGACGAATCGCTCACCAAAGTTTGTTCTAGCAACCTATTACAATTTTGATGAACAGGTTAACCTAAGATCGCAGATTGAGTGATCATTTAACCTAAGCATTAAGAACAACTATGGCGAAGACTATTCTAATTAAGTCCTATTAGCATTTAATCACCAACTCATTGAAATCCTTTGAACGCCCTAATCTAGCTAACAGATCTACTCTGACATGGAGAAAAGAAACACAACAAAAGATGAAAAGGAATTCATGAATAAAATAAGAGATAACAAGGGTTCAGAATTCTTCTCAAGTGTTGCAGGAATTCTTCTCCCAAATCTTACAAGCAAAAACTCTCCAAAAGTCTAGAAAAATATAAAAGAAAGCGTAATAGAACTTCTGTAAAACGTGATTCTGTTTTTGAGGCGGTTCTGGTCTTTTTATTCTCTTCCTGCGTCCCAGAATTAAGTAAAAGTTGTTTTCCTTAATTTTCTCCTGGCGGTTGGAGCAGGTTTTCCATGAAAGGGTTTAGTCGGGAGCAGGTGCTCTCGACCAAGAATGGTCAAACTTTGTGTAAATTGGCCTATTTTGCTCAGCTTCAACTTCTTTTTGCACCAAAAGCTCCAGCTGCTCCAATCCTCGCCTAAAACTCCCTAGATACCTAAAACAACCTGAAAAAGATTCCAAAAACTTCTAAAAAGATCAGTAAACACGAGTTAAAATGAATCAAAATAGCCATTTATCATTGTCTCCTTGAGAAAATGTTGTACTCTATGAGTGGATTGAAATCGGGCCTTCGGTTTCCTTGGAAGTGTAAATGTTAACTATGATATACATATATACTTCTTATAATGCTGAAGGAGTATGTGAGATTATTTCTCAAACTATATATATATATGTATATGCATATATGTATGATCGCATGTTAGCATGTATATATGTATATATATACATATTACGATTGCATGTTAGCATGTATGTATGCATGTATATATATATATGCTAATATGCATGCACAATAGCGAAGGCTGGAAAATTATTTACATGGGTTATGATATATGTAAATTTTAAATTTTAAATTCTAGGGGGTCAATTCATGTTTTAGACCTGAATGATGGGTTAACTAAAAAAAACTCAACAATAATTTAACTATTTTTAAAATTCACCTTGGATCAGTTGACACCCCTTATTTGCTAGTTGGTTCCGCCACTGTGCATGTACACACATGGATGGATGGATATGTATGAGTGCAGATGTATGTATGTATATGTGCATGTATGTATGTATGCATGTGATGTGTAAATGCATTCTTCAAGTGATACAACATTCTCTGGTCAATTAGATATGTCATATCCGACTATGAAAATCAGTTGCTACAGAGACAAGATCAAAATGTGTGAAAGCAAAATCAAAAGACCAAGCACAAGAAAGGGAATGAAGGGAACATGCTTAAAGAAAAGTTTGATAGGATTTCTGATTTCTTCATCAGCTGATTTTTTTTTTCTAATTTATGGATCAGTCCTTTTATAATCTAATATAACAAGAAGATCCCTTAGTCAAAGAAAAAGAAATCATCAATCATCAAAGATATGTCGATGATTTAAAGACACTGTTATGTGGTCGGAGACATTTTTGCCGTTCTTTTAATAAAAAACACGGGATTGGTTTCCATTAAGTCTCTCGTAATTAACTTCCTCTTACATATTCATCAAAGTTTCATCTCTCTGCGTTGAAGCATTTTCGTTATAACACAAAAAGTTTCCTTTAAACCTTTAAAACCGTCACAAACTAAATCGGATTTCAGAATCACGCTTAACTCTAGAGTTTTCTCAAGATTAAGATTAATGTCTGATCGGCCATTGGAATGTCCAATGTACATGACAACAACTTCGAAATCAAGTCTGGGTGTGGCACCAAATAAACCGTTTATTCATGGTTCATGAGAAATTTTAAGCTCCGAGCACGATCAAGACTCTATTGACACATAATAAAGAGCGAAGTTTTGATGGTTGGCTCACAGTGAATGAATATAAGAGGTTGATTCTCAATGTCGGGTGGTTATGGCGAACTACGAGAGAAATCTGTGTGATCAAAGTTGGCTCACAGTGAATGAATATAAGAGGTTGATTCTCAATGTCGGGTGGTTATGGCGAACTACGAGAGAAATCTGTGTGATCAAATGTGAATTGAAAAATGGAAATTGGGAATTGAGATGTGAAAAAGCGGAGTTCTTGGTGGATTCTCGTGTTTGTGTTTGTAAATTGCTTGTGTGTGTGCTTATAGAGCATTGTCTATTTTATATCTAGGTTTAGCTTGACATATTGGAAATTAACAGATGCTCTGCAAAAGATGACACCCAAATTTAAATCTTTCTGTAGGACAGGCGAATCGGTCCATCTATGACACTTGACCCGTTCTGTTTAAAGGACCATCTTTTAACAAAAGAGGCTTTTTGGGATATAGCATTAAGGGTTTTATAGAGAGTATTGATTATAAAGGAGTTTGTGTGTATATTTATTGAGAAGTTAACTAGGAGTTGAGGTTTAATGCAACTTACTAACAGTAATTCAGAACCAAAAAGAAAAACTTACTAACAGTTACTTGTTTCACAAGAAAGATGGTTCAAATAAATAATGAGACTACGGTAAAAAAAAATCGTAACGCTACAAAAGGAAACATTACTCGAAGAAATGTACAGTATATATATTTATTTCCTTTTTAATTTGTCGTTGATCGTTACAGATATTTCCTTTTTTGGTATAGACTTTCTATTTTCCTTAACTGGACTCGAAGATGAAAAACAGAGACCTTATAAATAAAACCTCAAAAACTCTCCACATTATTTCTCACAATCACTCGATTATATTAGCAGAAGCAACAACACATCGAAGACTCTACTATTCTTCGATCAAATCATCAAAATTATGTCGATAATATTAAGGCATCGTTACCTCGTCACTGACGTTTTTGCCATTCCGTTTCACACAAAACATGGAATCGGAATTCACTACTTCTCTCGTAATTCTGTTTTACAAGTCGCCGGTTTGAAACGTTTTGTTATCCACAAAAATTTCCTTTTAAGCCTTCAAAAACGTCGCAAGCAAAACCGGATCAAGTTTATCAGAAGCCAATTCAAACTCTGCGAGAACTGTTTGCTGGTTCGGTCACAATGGGTGCTGCTCCATCGCCGAGACACGTGCCGGTTCCGATGTTTTGCTTTACAGAGAAGTTTAATTAAAGCAAACGACATGAATAAGAAGAAGAAAGACGAATCTTTCAAGAGTTTTTGCTTAGTATTGTGAAGGAATTTTATGTTTGTTTGTGACAAATCTTTATACGTTAGTGTAGGCTGTGTAGCCATGTGTACTCTGTACTATAATTGTGAAAGATCCGCAAATAATAATCAATAATTTTTTCTTAATTTGCTTTTTATTTTTATGCATGATGTATTCCTCTGATAATGTTTCATAGAATATTTCATTGAGGTCATCAATATGTGTTCATACGAAAGTTTCTACTATATCAACTAAAAATCACTGAAGATTGATCAGAATGAAAAAAATAATTACATAGACATCTAGCTGTGTGTTTTTATCATGGTTCTAATATAAATAACATTTTGAAATAACAAACAATGAATTAGTATAGCAGAGTAAGATGCAATGTGATGTCACTGAACATCAAATCGTCCACATTTGTTCATACATCTACTGAATTGGATCTTACAGCGAGTTAGTGAAAGCAGAAAAGTTGATATATCAGAAGTGAAAAGAGTTTGAAGGTGAAAACAGTGACAATGTTCAACTGCTTTTGAATCTGAGTTCTAAGCTCTGACGATGGTCATGCAACGTAGCTTGGCTAGAGGGCATCCAAGGAGATATTGTCACTGTTTTTATCAAAAATGTAGTCTCCACAGAGTAAAATAGCCAAGCGTTTACTTGAGTTTGGGCTAACACATGCAAAGCTAATTAATAACTGTCTTCTCCATATGAGAACTTTTGGTTTACACGGTTTAAGGAAAGTTTTGACGTCTGACGTTCACGGGTACAAAGGAGAAGATCAGATTATTTCTAAGGAAAAATAATAAATACTGAGAAAACTTGATCAACTGAGATAGAATGCATAACATCCTTCTCTTGCTTGTCAAAGACGGGATGCCACATGCTTTAACATTTCGCACAAGAAACTTCTTTTGACTTAATTCTTAAAATCTTAGAAGAGTCTCATGATATACCAATTCTAAACTTTAAAATCTAAAAGTAAAAAAAACGCAAAAAAAAAACCTTAAGTAAACTGATCAAAGGAGGCTTTTTGAAGCCACAGTGCTCTTCCATCTATATGAGGGTGTGTTTGGTTTTTCGACGTCCGAAGATTTAGAATAACGGAATCATTAGATTCATTGCATGATTTAACATCTAATTCTGCACTTGTTACGAAATCTAACTATTATACAACATTAATCGTTGTATAATATGATTTAAACTAGTTTGCAAAAAAGGAAAAAAAAATGATTGAGAAAATCCATAATCATTGTTTGAAACTGGATTTACCTAACTAAATTCGGGTCCATAAAAGCCTAGCAGAAAATTGGTTTATTCAGTTAGACATTATATTCAAAATTGGGCCGAGTCATTCAACGACCCAAAATACATGTTTCAGCCCAGCAGCGTCTGCAGGATCAACTAAGAGCTACTTAAACTTTGGCATCCAGCGAGCTCTGAGCTACCAGTTGCCGAGTTAAACAGACTTCAACTCAGTTCCACATTTACTACGACAGTTTGGGTTCGTTACAGAGATCACGGAGGAAGAGAAAAGTGGCACAGAGTATCCCAAAATTTGCGGTGGAGGTAGTTTAAATTTCGAATGAGCTATAAAAAGAAGCTCAAGACTTAGTTAAAAGGAGATTTTTTCTATAGCCCTAATTTGTACTACACTACTTGAGCTCTCTTTGTAATCCATTTCTTTGAGATAAACCTTTATTCATCATCCCATTAATATAAAGAGAAAATTGCTGTATGGATAGTTTTTACGTTTTAAATTAGAGGAATGGGTAGTTTTGAAAACCAAGGAAGGATTGAATTGTTTTTACTGTTTGTGTTCTCGCTAGGCTCGTAAGGCAATTTTTTATTTTCAAAATTGCCATTGTCGAACTTAAATAACTAAATATTTCTGGTAAAATCCAATTTGCTATACCGAGGTCCAATATCATAAACCGAAGTCTAATATCATAAACCAAAGTAAAACCAATGTATAATTTATCGACAACATTTAAATTAAAAAAATTTTGGGATCCACATCTGGACGTAGTCCATCTAGCATCTCCGGCAATCCATCTCTGATTAGCCTTCAGAATGACCGTTGTAATGGCGCGGAGAGTTAAAAATCGTTTAGGCGCAACACCGTGGCACCTATGGTGTTCAGGGGAGTGCTCATGAGTAACTCGAAGACAGCTCCGACGGAGCAGTCGCCCATACCGCCTATGCCACCGCGACGGAGTGACTGGGTTAAAGATTCCATCCATGCGACTCGTCTCAATCCACGCCGGCGGTGTAGCTCCAAAGTACAATTCGCTCCTCTTCTTCTAGAATGGCCAGCTCAGAATTATAAAAGTAAGTTACTTTTATAAACTTCGACCTTGTATGAACTGGGCTAGCGGTTTGTTAACTAAAATTAAGATTGAAACGGCTCGCCTGATTGGCCTGATTTATTTATTAGCGGTTATGAACTCTAGTTACGGTTTCTTATGTCTATATTGAATTCAAACGGTTGGATTACTCTTATATCATCTAGAAACAGTTACAGAAGTTTATGTATGAGAGCATACGAATAGGGTAGTTTTTCCAGATCTCTGTTTTCTCCTTCGAACTCCTTTCCCACAAAATTTCCCCCCTGGTTTGCATTTCACTGTTTCTCCAGAATATTATATCCTCCCTGCATTTTGGATTTGTTGTTTTGGTTCTGGTTCAAATACAGGCATGGAAGATGGAGAAGGTTCATATACAGGCATGGAAGATGGAGAAGGTTCAAATAACCTTTCGGAAAAACTACCAAAAAGGGTCCTCGGCGATGGTTACTACCCTGTTGGTGCTCGGTTGAACATATATTCAAAGGCCAATGTCATTGGCCTCTTTGTCGAAGCTTTAAAGGGTACTGAAGATCTTGAGAAGCTACTCCATTCCCAGTTTGGGAAGTTGTTCCATCTATCTGTTGCAAGATGTTGCAACAGCGCCAAACTAGTCCATGCCCTTCTATCACGACAACTTGTGAGCACGAAGAAACACGAGATTTGGTTCCTCTTTGGTGGACAGCCTCTGAGATATTTGATACAGGAGTTTAAGGAAATCACTGGATTGAATTGCAATCCCGAACCTGATAGCACAGAAGAAGAAGATGATGTTGGAAAGACAGGAATCTAGAAAGACCTGTTTGGAAGAGCGACTTTTATGAACGTGTTTGATGTGCTTGAAATGCTAAAGGACCCGGATCTACCCCGATGGAAACGGCTACCATTGGCCCTAATCATTCTTGTTGACGGTGTTCTCTTTTGCAATTGCAAAAATCTGGCCCTGACCGAGAAATACGTAGAGATGTTGACTGACTTGGATAGCTTCATGCTGTATCCATGGGACAGGGTATCGTTTAACAAAACAGTATCTTGTTTTCAAGCTCCAAAGCTAATCACAGATGCCGAGAAAAGGGAGAATCCTTTAACACGATTTCGTCATTAACTTAAACAGAAAACTAGTGCATGCTACGGGTTCCCTTTATCACTACAACTCATGGCCCTTCAATCTATACCAATGTTGGTCTCCAAAATTCCTCAACCTGATAACTTGAAGACTTTCATTGAAGATCCCGAAGGTTGTCAAAACGTTATCACACTATTGCATATTGAGGACATACTTGCCGTGGAATCCGACCCTCTGGTAAGTTATGTGTAGTATTATATTTAGTCTTATTTGTAGTACTTGTCTTATAAGATAAGTAGTCTGTGATTGTGTTGGTAATTTTGCAATTTTTTTTTGTCTAAGTTGTCAGTGGAACAGACGGTAGTAGATGGTGGTGACAATGACCAACATAATGAATTGCGTTGGGGAGATGAGGTAGAGGATGCCGAAGTTGCATTCATGCAGGAACTCATGGCCGAGGGGTACAAATTCTCACCTTCAGATTTTGCTGTGGCACCGGCACCTATCGTGGATCTTAGTGATGCAGAGGACGAGGGAAACAATGAACAGGAACCGGAGCTATCCACCCGACCGAAGAAGAAACTGAAAACACATCAAACTGAAAAACGAAAACCGTAGAGGAAAAGAGGCAAGGGCAAAAACTCGTCAAATTTATAGGAAGATGAAAGCCCTGAAAGTGGACAGATTGCAGATCTTAATATATGGGATAGTAAGTCAGAATGAATTGCTCCTGAGTAAGATTAAGACCGAGTTGGACAAGAGATTGGGCGTATACCAACCGGAAAAAGAAGATGACGGTGTACAGCATGAAAAAAAAGATGGGGGAACAGGATGACGAAGGACATCAACCTAATAAGGTGGTGAAAATCCGGATGAAGATGAAGATGAAGATGGAGGTGAAGAAGGAGGTGATGATGGTGCACAGTCTAGCGTACGCCATGATGATGGTGTACACCAGAAAGAAAAAGATGATGAAGAAGGGACATCTACTTAATATGGCGGGGACCATTATTCTCCCAGGGACCATGCTAACTTGAAGACTCCAGAAGCTCCAACGAAGACCCCTAAACCTGAACAAGCCAATTCAGGAACAAGTCGCCTACCTCTTTACTGCGTCAATCCGGATGAAGATCCACGTTCTGGTACCAACGAGGTGAGCTAATTTTTTAGTCAGCAGCTGACTCTATTAAGTTTCATAACGGGTGTGTACTATGCAATAATTTTTCTGCCTTATTCAGGTGGATGGTGGTCGAACAAATTTGGGGTCAGGCATCTTAGTAGTCTACAAACCTCATACTGCTCACCCATTGAGTTACGCATATAATAAAAATGAAGCACAGACAGATGCACATGATGCACAAGTCAGACATTAAATTTGGCTACTTGGGTATACGGTACTCTTTAAGTATACGTTAGGTATACGGTTGATATGGTATATGCTTTATTGTTATGGTTTATAGGCTGTGGCTAATGAAGCAGAGAACTCAAATGCGGCGAAAGATTACCATACTGCGCCTGAGGATGCAAGTGATGTTTCACATAAGACCCCTTGTACTCCAAAACCCCCACAAGAAGTTGAGGGATCGTCTGGTCTAAAGAGAAAAAAAGAGGAACAGGAAGAGGAAGAAGAGGTAGAGGAAAACGCGCACGCGTACGGTCAGACAAGATTCGAGATATTTACACCGCAGATTCAAAGGTGAAAGCCCTATTTATATCCAGATCGAAAGCTGAGTACAAACCCCTCGAAACAGTGGGACACCTTTAGATATAGAGTCTTAGAGAGCACAAATTTACCAGTTAATATCTGTCTTGTAAAGCTTTATTATGTTTCTGATACTCTTCCTTCCCAATTCCATTCAGTCTCTTTTGCGAGTGACTGAAAACTGCGTCGCTCCTCTTCTCTCCGACGTTTTTGCACATATCTGCTGATATAAACTAAAGAAAGAATGCATGAGGATTGAAAACAAAGGTTTTGGGTTTAAGTTATGGTACCAGATAAAGATAAACTGGTCATCTAGGACGACAAAGAGTGGTGAAAGTGATGGTAAAAGACGTCCTAGATGTGTATGTCGATGCCTGCCTAAAATCAATGATGAGAAAATTAGATATCAATATTAAGTACAAATAAAATGAGCTAGTATATCCTGTTAGAAAGAATCTCCATGAATAGAAGTCCTCTGGTGGGAGTTCGTAGTGCAAGTACTCTAGCTACCGCCTAGTCTAGTGCTAACCTGATAACACCGTATTTTGACCACTTTTATGGATCGTTTTGAAATACTTTTTCTATGTTTTTAAGTACTTTTATTACGTTTTTCTAGTATTTGTAGTTTCAAAACTCTTTTCAGGTAACTTAGGGAAAAGCTTAACAAAATGGACAGAAAACCAGATTTCAGCTCAGAGTCAAACCGTCAGAAGTTCACCCCTGATTGAAGGCCTTCTCACCGTCTGATACAGCTCAAATTTGGAGACCTTAAAGATGGAAGTATCATCTTACCAGTGCACTTTACAGCTTAGCAATCCAACGGTTCAATCAAAAAATACGCAAAGAGCAAGATTTCCCGTAAACCAGCTGGCCAGCACTTCCACCCGCGGCCAACAAGCATTTTCCCGCGGTCAGGAGCATCCCGACCGCAGCAAACCACTCATCCACCGCGGTCAGAGCACTCCCGACCGCGGCCTTCAACCTCCAAGCCCAAAAAGCCCATTTCTGAAGCCCACATTTGGAGAAACACTAAGTGACGTCCAGAGAGGTCTTGAGCACTATAAATACATGTCTTAGGAGCCCTAGAAATCGTGGGTAACCTTAGAGAACCGAATTATTTACTTCATACTTTTATTCTTTTTGCTTTAGCTTTTAGGGAGATAGAGATTTGTTCTCTTAAACCCTTGTTCTTTCTTTTTCAGTTTCGGTTTCTAATCTACTTCTTAATACTATGTTTTTGATTTTGTTCATTATGTCTGAGTAGTTTTATTGTTGGGATTAAGGGATTTTCGATGGGGATTTATATGTTCGATGAGGATTCCATTGGCTATTGAGCTGAATCTTAGAACTTTTTCTTCTGAATTCGTTTTTACTGCATGAGAGTAGCGTCATGAACTACAATCTGATCCAGATGCTTGGTGACACGAAAGTGTTCATCAGGTATCAGATCTAGTTTGGGAGAGCAAAACAAACATAGGAGTGGAAACCTACCTATGGGCGATTTGTGAATTAGGACGAGTCTTAAAAATAATGCATCTCTTCTCTTCCAGGGCCAGAGTGGAAACCTACTGGTCAGGGTTGAGAGAGATAGTTGTCTATGATCACGACAGTGGCGTATTCATACGTCCGTGACTCCAGTTCGAAAAGTTTAAGCTAAGATCTTACCAATTTACTCTCTAGCAATGTTTTGAATCGTTCGTACCCCTGAGAAAACTTTCCTGAAGCCCAACGCTTTCTTCCTTATTGTTTTACACCGATTTTCTTTAATCTTTAATTCAATATTGTCTTTCCTTTTTAGTTATTTTCATTTAAGCATTAGAATATCCGCTTTTATCATTTTTAGTTATTTTCGTTAAGTTTAGTTATTACGTCATTTAATTTCCGTATTCTCTTTTAAGATTTCGTTTTTAGATTTTAAACACACTACCAAACCCCTAGAAAACCGTTTTTGTTCTAGACTTCCTTACTTTAACTTATTTCAAAGGCTTTTTGCAGGAAAAGATCCTCCTTCCCTGTGGATTCGATCCCTAAGTACTACAATCGATCAGCTGTGCACTTGCGGCTATTGATTTCAATTAAGGTAAAACTTGACACACATCAACACCACCATCATAACCACAAATGAGCTATCATGCATAGTGTAGAAGTGTGCAGGTCTAAATCATCATAGTTTTGCGTCAAACATTCCTGAAAAATACTTAATGTCGAATAGGTTAGATATTAAAATTTAAAAAGTACTTGAAATTTAAAAGCAAAGGCAGGAAAATAATTAGTACGGATAGACATCCTCCCCCAGACTTAAATCACACTGTCCCCAGTGTGAAAAAGTTGGTGAGAAGATGGTGAATAAAAGCAAAATAAGATAGAATAAGATAAAAGAAAAGAAAATGATGATAGAACCGTGATGGTAGTGAAGTGCTGGTCAATCACTCATCCTCTGAAGTGTCGTCTGTGAACTGGTGCTGCTCCTGTAAAAAGGTGACAACGCGCTCAAAGCGTCGTCCCTGTCTCTCAACTCTGCGCTCCAGATCGGAATGAGTGTGTGATGATGTGGATGATGAGGTGTGGCCGGTCGGAATAGATGGCTGAAAATGAGCACGGGCCGCAGCTGCATCACGCCTCGCCTTGGCCACTATGTACTGGCCAATGGTGAATGGTAATCGAGGTACGGATGGCAGAAAATCATCGGATTCCGGAGTCCATCGAGGGCGTCCTCCGTTGCACAATCTCGGGATAGATGATGAAGGTAAGCGGACTCGGTGCTCCTCAGTGCCAGTGCAATATTTGTAACCAAACCTGTCTGGCTCGAAAGCGGCACGAGAGATAGTGTGATCGCGAGAGAGATAAAGTAGATCATACCAGACATCGGGAAGTGGATCATCAGATGAGAAATCGAATCCTACAGTCTGTAGTATCGCTGTAATAGCACTCCCGAAGGCTGGAGTAGCGTCATCGCAACCATGTAAATCATGCTTCACCTTTACCATATTCTGCGATATGATCCAGGCAAAGCAGGCAAGTCGTGGGTCATCCATAAACGGAATCTGAAGTGTAATGAGCTCAGTCTTCAAGACACCTCCCATGTTGGCTCTAGAGAAGATCGTGTGTGCTAAAAGTTTGTGCACAACTCTCACTGCTGGGTGGCTAAGAAGGGCTGACTTAGATCTCCCACTATCGTAAGCTCCATTACCCATCTCTCTCCATAGGTTAAGATCAGGTTCATCTTCAAGGTAGAATCCATCAGTGTACGGAAGCTTAAGAGCTTCACAAACCTCGGAAATGGTGAGAGAATAAGGCTGTCCGCGGATGGAGAATGACAAGATGCCATCTGATGCTCTGGGGTTCCTCCTCTTCGTGTGGTGGAGTGTGACGGTCGCTAAAAGCTCACGGACTAGCTCAGGATAAGTCGGAAGGTTCAGCTCCAAGTAGGGTCTCAACTTAAGTGCATCGATGTACCAGATCACATCCTCTCTGATTCCAAGCATCTCGAGTGTATGATAATCAATGCAAGGTGTGGGTTTGATGTTCAGCTTCTTGAAACGCCTTGCATAGTCCACTCTCGGGTTTGTCTCCCTCCCAATGTATCGAATCTGTGGTGGTTCGGGAGGTGCTCGTGTTTCTCTTGAATTCTGGAGCAATCTCATCACATAGCTTCTTCTTCTCGGTCTGGCTTGGTTAAGCATGTACTCTCCTAGAGTAGCATCGTCGGGAATATCATCGGAGCTGCCACCAGTTCGATGGCTCCTTCGGGATCTGGTTTCATCCATTTTCTGCAAAATGAAATGATTCTTGGAAAAAGAGTGAGTTTTGGATGCTAATTTTAACACATTAAGATCTCTTATACTAATACTAGTATAAAGAGATTAATTAAAATTACTAGCAAACAAAATTGATAGTAAATCAGAGAAATCAAGTAGTTCATGACTAAATTCGGATTTTTGATGTTCTCAACATAGAAATCTTTTAAAAATCGGTTTTTATGAGCAATTTCCATGTGAATTCTATAGATTACCCAATACTAATCACTAATCACACAAGACTAAATCAAATTCATCAATTTTGCTGTTCCAAATTCGATTTTTATGAAGCATGAAGAATCCAAATTTCAAAAATCTCAATTCCTGTAAAGCTAGGTGCTAAAATCGATTTTTAGATAACCTAAATGGATAATCTATCATTCTTAAGCTATTTCCACCATCAATAGACCAAGATTGTGGGTTTTTAAAGAAAACCCTAAGTTCAAATCGAGTAAGAATGGTGAGTTTGAGGTTCATACCTTGCTGGAAAGAGAGAATTGATGGCAGAATTGAAATCAGCTTCGAAAAAGAGTGAGGTTTGAGCCAAAAATCTCTTAAAAAGCTTAAAAATTGAAAATGTGTTCTTTCTCCTAAATCTCTAAGTCTTTTGGAAGAGAAGAGAAGAAAGAGTTTTGATCCAAAAAGTTTGTTTCTTTTCTTTAAAAAGCGTTTTTGAAGCAAAAACGGAAAATTTCTGGAAATTTTTAAGTTTACGGGAACTTACCTTTTCTTGTTTGCACATTAGGAAAGTTTAAAACTTACGGAGGATCTTTTCGGGTTTTACCGGGAACATTTCGGGAAATACCGGGAATCACCAGGCAAAACCGGGAATTACAGGCAACACCGGGAAGCGGCAGAAATCCGCGGAATCATCTCAACGACCAACGACCGTGGTCAGGAGACGCGCGACCGCGGTGGCTGAGGGCTCGGCCGCGGTCACATTTCCGGCGCCGCGGTCGATGCACTCTTGGCCGCGGTTAGGTCTGTTGCGACCGCGGGTCTTCCTCCTGCGGCCTATTGTCCAATCTTCTCGTCTTTGCTAGGCCGAGCAGCTAAAGACCTACCTTTTTCTTATTGGTTTTTCTAATTTTCTGGTTTTTTTGTGTTTTTTTTTTTTGTTTTTTTGTTTTTTTTTTTTTTATAAAATACCTAATACTTAAAAAGAAAAAGAAAGCATAAACTCAAAAAGGGAAAAGAAAATTAAAAGAAAGAGTACCTAAATGGGTTGCCTCCCATTAAGCGCTTTTGTTTTAAGTCGTTTAGCTCGACGTAAGCATGAGGAATCAGGCTGATTTGAATGGCACTCCACTTGATGTGCCTTTATCACTTCCGGTTGGTGGACGTTTTACTTCTTCTCCTTGAAGAGAAGTCTTCTTACCTTTAATCTTCTTTCAGACTTTAATGTTGTTCAGAACCCTTTTTGTGTTTTCGATCAGCTCCTGTATTTGATCCTCACTAGTTTCTGTTGCGTCCGGTGGAATGATGATCTTGATCTTTGCAAAGGCTTTCGGCTTCTCCTTTTCTTTCTCTTTTGGCCTGTTTCCTTTACTTGGAAATTCATCTAAGATAGTACGATAGTACCTTTTTCTGTCCACATTGAGGAAAACAGCATGCCGGTTTGCGTGATCGATTATTGCTCCTACTGTAGCTAGGAATGGTCTCCCGAAAATGAGTGGCCTCTCCTTGTCTTTATCCATCTCCAGGACTTGGAAATCTGCTGGAACAATCTTATCTCCCACTAGAACTTGTAGATCATGAATCGCCCATTCAGTATCTTTTTGAGATGAATCTCCAAAGATAACCTTAACCGTCGATGTCCTTAAGGTTTTTATGCCCAATCTTTCGGCAAATGCCTTAGACATGATATTGACATTGGCTCCGGAATCGCACAAGCAGTCTGTAAACTTGATTCCTGAAATGAAACACTGGAAAACAAAACGTCCCGGATCATCGGCTTTGGTAAGCCTTTGAAACGGTGATCGTTCGCTTAAACGGTGGCTGCTTAGGATCGATGTCCTTGTACAGTGGTACAAAGATTGGGGTTTCTTCTTTCTTTCCATCGGTTTCGGACTCTTCTTCGGGCAATGTTGTTATGGCGTTGCAAAACTTCTTAGGGTTATCTTCAACTCTTCCTGGAAGAACTTCACTTTGCCTTTTCATAGAGTCGGCTGTTTGGGCGACTTGCAAATCTAACTTCTTTACGTGCGAAGATAAAGATTCAAACTTACCATTCAGATCATTGTATGCAGTCCACTTTCACGTTCACGTCTTTAGACGCTTTTTCGTTCGTCATAACGAGCTGTTGGATTGACTGTTCAAGTCTACCGATTTGTGAAGCTAGCTGGTTCGTCGTGACTCCCTGCTGTTGTACAAATTGATTGTTAAAACCCGTACCTTGGTAGTTATATGGCTGTCGCGGTTGATATGGTACTATTCCTCCAAAGTTTCCACCTTGAAACTTGTTTTGGAATGATTTTTGCTGAGGTGGGTAGTACTGATCTTGAGGGTTCTCCACATTTGGATTGCGGTAAGAGAGATTGTTGTAATTTGCATTCCGGAAGTTGTTGTTGAAGTTGTTGTTGGAGCGATTTTGGTATGGCACCAGTGCTCCTACGTAGTTCACATCTTCTTCTTGAAATGCTTGATTAATGTGATCGATATCACTAGGTCCTTCCTCTTCTGCACCATTGTTGGTTTCACAAGCATGGATCGGGCGATTGTTGCTCTTCAGAAGCTGGCTCACCATGTTCTTCAACTCGGTTATCTCCTTGTTGTCTGTTCCGGCTTGCTTCATCGATCGATCATATTCAGGACAGTCATTGCTATTGGCTTGAGCCAAATTTTCGATGCGGGCTCTTCCTTGGGTTATCGTCTTTTGCCCAAAATCTCCATTGCTAGCTGTATCAAGTGAAAGTTTGTATTTTGGTTGCAAACCTCGGTAAAATGTGTTCAGCAGGCTTGATCCATGAAATCCATGATGAGGGCAATCACGTTCATACTCCTTAAAACGTTCCCAAGCTTCATAGAAAGATTCAGTTGGCCCTTGTTGAAAGGTTGAGATCTTCGTTCTCAAATTGTTTGACCTTGACTTAGTGTAGAAGTGGTTCAAGAAAGCAGTTCTACATTCTTCCCAATTAGTAATCGATCCTGCAGGCAAAGACTTCAACCAACGGTGAGCTTTATCTGCTAATGAAAAAGGGAATAACTTACACTTTAAATAGTCAGGTGGAACTTGGTTTGTTCTCATCATGCTGCAAATTTCTTCAAAAAGCTCGATATGGTCCATTGGGTGCTCAGAAGGAACTCCATGGAACTGGTTTTGCTTCACCAATGAGATGATTTGAGGCTTGACTTCAAACTCATTCCAGTTTGGAAATGGTACTTGAATCGCAGATCGATTCTGAAAATTTTGAGTAGGTGCATCAAAGTCAGCTATGCGATCGTTCCTGGCTTGTCTTTGGTGTTGATTTGCTGGCGGAATGGGGCGGTGAATGCGTTCATTCGGCTGCATTGCTGGGTGGTCACCATCGGCTACATTGATGGGTGGATCAAGGTCTTCACGTCCTTCTCTCTCTCGGTTCTGGTGGTTTCTTGGAAGAGCTTCATCATCCTCTCCATCTTGTCGAGCATGATCACCTTCTATGTGATCATTCTCTTCGTTTTCTCCATGTTCGGACCCTTCTTGGTCCATATTTAAATTTCGATTAATAGGATCTCCAGGTTGGTCGTCGTTGGCCATTCCTTGCGTTCGTCTAAGTCTTCGAAGTTCTCTTTCGTGTCTGTCTATCTCGTCTAGAATTGGAATGTCTCCTGCAGGTCTACGCCTGGTATTCATGCAATTCAGAGAAAGACAAAAGAAGGGAAAGATAGTTCAGAAAAACTTTAAGAAAGAACTAGAGATCAGGTGTCTAGAACAGAAGTTAAAACAAGAAAAATAGCAAAAGGCAGCGAAACAAATCCCCGGCAACGGCGCCAAAAACTTGATGCGTGCTCGTGTCAACTACGTGAGGGAACAAGTTTTACCCTTAACAAAACAAATGAAAGCCGCAAGTGCACAGCTAATCAGTTGTAGTATTTAGGGATCGAATCCACAGAGATTTGTGTGCCTGGTATTCTTCTACGGTTTTTAACTTTATGTCTAGACTAAATTGGTTTTAAAGGTTGGTTGTTTTTCTTGCGAATTAAACTAAAACAAAAGAAAGCAAATAAATCTATCCTAAAAAGCAGGTAAAGAAAATCGAATGAAATGCAAATGGAATAAGTAAAATATCGAACTAAACAAAAATAAGGCAAGTAAAATATCGCATGAAAGGTAAATAAAGCAAGTAAATAACGAACTAAGGAAATTGAAATACAGGTCTAAGAAAGCAAGTAAAAATCGATGGAATTGTAAACTATGGCTAAAAACGCTGAGCTTTTGGGAACTCTAAGGGATCATAATCGGTTTTAACATTAGTGTAGATAGATTGGGATTGACGGATAACAATATATGGGTTCTAGAGCTAGAGTACGGCGGTATGACTACGTCACTGTCGTGATCATAACCAACTGTTTCTCGCAACCCTGACTCGTAGGTTTCCACTCTGGCCCTGGAAGGGAGAGAACGCAAGAGCTGCACAAGACTCGTCAATACTCACGATCTCGCCGCAGGTAGGTTTCCACTCCTACAGAAAAATCGCCTGTTTCATTCTAGGGCTGATACTTAATGAAAACTTTCGCAACACTAACTATCTAGATCAGATACTAGGTGATCAATCAAGCATACATGCAATAAGAACAAGAATAAACAGAGAACAGGTCGAAATCCCAGATCTATAAACCTAGATGTCTTAATCGATTATGAGAGCCCCTTTCGGGAACCCTAAGCCCAACTCGGGATCTACTCAGACATGGCTGAGTTCGACATCATCATTGGTTTTAATAAAAGTAATGAAAAACAGTAAATAAAAGAGATAAAAAAAGCTTCTCTATTGAAGAACTCGGACTTGAACAATCTTCTACAAAAATCTCATAAAAACGGCTAAAGGAAAAGGGTTTCTGTAAAGTATGAAAAGCTCTCTCTAAAAACCACCTAAATGACATGTATTTATAGTCTCCAATACTCCATGGTCTCTAGGGTTCCGGAATTGAGGCTGGGAATGACTTTGGGCTTCAGATAAGTGGGCTTTAAGTCGGAGGTTGAATGCCGCGGTCGGGAGTGTTGTGACCGCGGCAATTGGCTTGTTGGCCGTGGTCGGGAAGCTTTTGACCGCGGCAAATAGCTTGTTGGCCGCGGTCGCGTGAGTTGCTGGCCGACTCCGCGTGGCTCCGGGGCTAATGGAATATCTTGAGATCCAACCGTTGGAATGTCTCCAAACCAAGTGCATTTGAAAGCTGGTTGATTCTTCTATAAGTTGTCCAATTTTGAGGGTGATCAGACGGTGAGAAGGTCTTCGTCTCTCCATGAGAGTTCTGACGGTCTGCATTTATCCAAAAGAGTCTTTTTGTTCCATTTTGTGCCTCTTTATCCCAAATTACCTGAAAAGTCTTTTAAAATCCGGAAACATAGAAATCCTTTGAAAACCTTTGAAAATGGAGTAAAAACACCTGTAAAAGATATTAAAATGATCCATAAAAATGGTCAAAATCCGGTGTTATCAATAACGAACATATTTTTTGGGAGATCGAGATAAAATCAGGTCCACCTCCTTCTGCTCCGCCTCCTTCTGCTCTGTCTCCTTCTGCTCTCCCTCTTTCAGCTCCGCCTCTTTCAGCTCTGGCTCTTTCTGCTTCAGCTCCTTCTGCTTCAGCTCCTTCTGCTTCTTCTCTTTCTCATCTGACTCCTTCTGATTCGGCTGCTTCTGCTTCTTCCCTTTCTCAGTTGTCACCACACTTTCAAGTTTCTCTCCACCTTCGGGAGGATCTTCATGTTCTTCTTCGTCTCCTTTTTCCTCCTTTCTTCCTTCTTCATTTCGTAAAACTTCTCCTTCCTCATCTCCTGGTACTTCTCTTCTTGCCTCTTTCACATATTGTTCTACAGAGCAGAGTCTTATATCAATGTCATCCATGCGGTCACTGATTCGGAAAAACTGAGCATCCATACTCTTCTGCAAGCTCTGCAGCTGTTTCACCAATCCAAGAGATGCCACATTCTCTGTAGCCACATTTTCCTTAGCCATTGCAGGATGGTTTACCCACTCCTTATTATCTAAGGCATCAACATCCATCTTGCATATCTTTTTCCAGAATATCGGCTTCTCTTCCTCAACTAAACACCTCGTCCAATTGTCAGGAACTATATCACTGACATCTTTCTCTTCATTCCTCTCCATGACTCCAGCAAGCATAATTTCCTCATCCTCATATGATTGCAATATACTCTTGATGACCCTAGTGTTACCTAGTGTTTCATTGAGTTTCGACAAAGAGAAACCTTTTAGGGTGAATGGTTAGAACTTCTGCCTGCACAAACGGGGCCAATCCCTATCTGGTCCTCTAACATCTTCTCTGTATTTGTACTTCAGACATGGGATGACCTCAAAATCTAGCAATTACACATAACCCAATAAATTACACTTAAGCTCATAGTATTACAACTACACATAGACCTACGAATTCTTTATAATGTGACATACATCCAAGGGAGTAACAAAGCTTGGAAATGTCCATGCATCTCTTTCGATGACCACTTTGAAATGCCTTATTGTGTGCTCAATCTCCTTCATATTTACATCGAAGGAATACTTACCCCAACGAAACCTTCTACAAGCCTCAAGATCCACAATCCTCAGGAATAAGGGGTCAACAGATGGGGCTCCCTTTCCGATTTTTGTCTTCCCATTAATTATAGAGGATAAAAAGTAGGCGACACACATCTTCAACCGTGATTGCGATTGTAAATGGGGTTTGTTTTTTCGTTTTACTAAGCTTCAAGTTTTAAATTTATAACCCCTAAATGTCTGCAAGTGCACATATGTGCGCTGTAGTACTTAGGGTATCGATTCACAGAGACTTAGTTGTTTCAGTACGAATTCACGGCTATGCTTAAATCAGATTAGAACTAAACAATTTGGGTTTTGGTTTTGGGTTTTGGTTGTCACTAAATCTAAATTAGAATGCAAGTAAAAACTAAAGAGCAATTGAAAACGAAAGCAAGTAAAGCAAGTAAAAAGCGATTAAACAAGGCGATTGGAAGCAGGTAATATCGAATGAAAAGCAAAGGTTGTAAGCAATTAAAGACAAACGTTGGGGCTCAAGGGTAATTCGCAGGGGTTCATGGTCTAATCTATGTCGATTTTAAACAAGTGATAAAGATAATCAGCTACGTATGTTCTAGAACTCGAGGCACGGAAGTATGAATAGCCTACTTTCGCAGCACTAAACAACTATCTCTCGCAACCCTGATCAGTAAGTTTCCACTCTGATCCTGGTAGGGAGAAGATGCAATAGCAGAACAAGACTCATCAACATTCACAACTCAACTATAGGTAGGTTTCCACACCTATAGAAGAATTGCTCGTTTCACCCTAGTTCAGACAATAAATGAAAACTTTCGCAACATATCATATCAGATCAGCTTCTAAGTGGCCAGCAAAGAATCACGCAGTAAGACTAAAGGCAAACAAAGAACATCTAGAAGATTAATAATCATAAATCTATCGATTCATAAACAAAGACACATGAAATCCCCTTTGAAAAATCCCTTTAAACCCAACTGGGTAACTACTCAAACATATTGTAAACAATCATCACAAAGTATTGAAAGTTGCAGGAAATTAAAGAAGACAGAGAAGAAAAACAAAGAACAGAGGCGACGACGGAGGCGCGATGATGCACTCCAGCGGCGGCTCCTTCTCCAAGATAGGCGGCCTCTCTCTCTAAGGTTTTGAGTCTCACACAAAAATTTAAGTACAGAAAGGAACAAACACTTTAGAATGACCTAAAGGATGTATTTATAGCTTATGAAGTGGTCCTGGACACTTAGGGCTTCAAAAATAACGAAAGGAATTGATCTGGGATTTAATTAAGTCTTCTGGAAAGTGAACAACAATTTCCGCGGTTGCGGTGGCTCTACCCGCGGGAAAATAGGTGTTGGCCGCGGTCCCGGCACACGGCTCTCTTCTGGAACTGCATTTTTTGTCATTCTTGCATCGGGAGTATCTGAAGATCTAACCGTTGGATTGTCTCCAAACCAAGTGCATTAGAAAGCTGGTTGGATTCTCTATGTTGTCTCAAATTTTGGGGGTGATCAGACGGTGAGAAGGTCTTCATTGCTTGTCATACTTCTGAGGGTATGCATTTATCCAAAATTGCTCATTTGTTCCAAAGTGCATATCTTTTGCCCAAGTTTCCTGTAAAGTCTTTTGAAACTCTAAAACATTGAAAACAATTTAAAAATCATTGAAAACAGAGTTAAAACACCTGCATAAGACATTATTATGATCCATAAAAGTGGTCAAAATACGGTGTTATCAACTCCCCCAGACTTACCTTTTTGTTTGTCCTCAAACAAACTTAAGTCAGGAAAGATATTTTTGAAAATCGCAGGAACTAAACAATATCTCAGTGACCGTCCTTCTAAACCATAACTTATCGTGAAACATCTATTTTGATCTAGTCTAGAAAATTCTCACCAAAATACAAGCAAACTAGTCCGTTAATCCGTCATGCGAAAAATCTACACACTTAGATCTAACTTCCAGTCAACTAGCTCTCAACATTCATTAAGTATATTCTCATTATAGACATTATTCAGGGTAGACGGCGTTTGGCATTAAAGGCTATTTAAGTGGTGGAGTTTAAGTGTTTAGGGTTACCTGAAGAATATGGAGGATGCAAGATATTATGCAAAACCGCAAGAGAGAGAAGGACCTGTTGGTGTCCGCAGATTTTCAGTCACTTCTCCTTTGCCAAATGTTGTTGCATAATCTTCCTTCTTTGTTGTAAACAGCTGTTCCCCCAGACTTAGATATTTTCCGGGAATCAAAAAGTTAATCTCCAAAACTCCATGTAATCGGACTCTAGCTTGCCTCAAGTATAAAATTCGATCCTCCTAGACTCTCTAAGGTTTTAAATTTCCTCTCCCTTCATATTTTTTTTTCTTTTCATTTTCGGATTTTTTTTTTTTTGAAAAGAGGAAACAACCTTTTATAGAGAGAAAGTCTAAGGGACGAAATTGTACCAAGATTTTGAAGTTTTTCCAAGGCAAACTGAATTATCTCCTTTTGTTGAATCATTCCAATGAAATCGCTGGTCTCCGTCTTTAGTGACTGAAAACTGCGTTGATCCTCTTTCTCTCCGACATTTTTGCACATATCTGCATATAGGATAATGAAAAACAAGAATGCATGTGGTTTGAAAGAGGTTAGGTTTGGTGGGGAACTAGCTAAAGATGAACTAGCCATTCAGGATCAACAAAGAGTGGTAAAAAGGTAAAGGAGTCCTGAATGTATGATTCGTTTCCCTGATCTAATGGTTTAATGAGAAAATTAAGTCAAAATTAAGTCCATATAAAATGAGCTAGTATATCCTGTAAGAAAGAATCTCCATGAATAGAAGTCTTCTGGTGGGATTTCGTAATGCAAGTATTCTAGCTACCGCCTAGTCTAGGCCTAAATCACAAAAAGAGCAAAAAAACGAGGAAATAGCGTAGAAGCACACTGGTCTAAATCATCATAGTAATGTTTATTGTGTTCCTGGTTTGAAAATTTTTTGGAAAACATTTTGAAAACGATTTTTGAAAAATTTTATGAAAAACATTTTGAAAAACTTTTTTTTTTTGTGTGTCCAAAACAAACTCAAAACAAATCAAATTTCATTAGTAACGGATGAACATTCTCCCCCAGACTTATTTCACACTGTCCTCAGTGTGATAAATCTTGGAAAAAATGGTAAAGAAAATAGAAAAGTTGAAATGTTTAAGTGAACTTATCGTGTTGGAGAGTGCTGCTCATCTTTTGTATTTATTCTTCCTTATTGAAAACCTGAAATTAAATGAAATAGAAACAAAGCAATGGAAATAGAAAATAAAGGTCAAAGGGAAATAGATAAAATACCAAGTGGGTTGCCTCCCACTAAGCGCTTGTTTCAAGTCATTAGCTTGACATTGTTGCTCGATTAGACTTAACCGGGGTCGTGACACTCCTTGACTTCATCCTTGGCCGAGGATGAATCAATTAAAAACATCACTTCTCTTTCGTTTTCTCTTTCTTCAGCCAGATATGGCTTTACGCGCTGTCCATTCACTGTAAATGAGTTTCCGGTTCTCTCACAGGAAAATGGCTCCGTATGGCTTGACTTTCTTTATCGTGAAGGGTCATGACCATCTTGAACGTAATTTTCCTGGAAAAAGCTTAAGACGAGAATTGAAAAGAAGTACCTTATCGTTAGGAGAAAAAGTTCTATGAATAATCTTCTTATCATGATATGCTTTAGTCTTCTCCTTGTAGATCTTCGAGTTTTCGTAGGCATTGTGTCGGATTTCTTCTAACTCGTGCAGTTGAAGTACTCTTCTTTCTCCAGCTGTTTTCAGGTTCATGTTCATCTCCTTGATAGCCAATTGCGCCTTATACTCGAGCTCTACTAGAAGGTGACATGCTTTTCCATAAACTAGGTTGAATGGTGTTGTTCCCAATGGTGTCTTGAATGTTGTTTGATATGCCCATAATGCGTCGTCAAGCTTGGTAGACCAATCCTTGCGATGAATTGCAGTAGTTTTCTGCAAAATCGACTTGATTTCTCTGTTTGAGATCTCTACTTGACCGCTGGTTTGGGGATGGTATGGAGAAGCAACTTTATGTGTAACTCCATTCTTTCTAAGAAGGTTCTCAAAAACTCTGTTGATGAAATGCGATCCTCCGTCGCTTATCACAATTCTAGGAACTCCAAAACGCGGGATAATCACAGATTTAAACAGCTTCATGACAACTTTCGCATCATTGGTGGGACTAGCGACTGTTTCAACCCACTTAGATACGTAGTCTACAGCTACTAAGATGTATTGGTTTCCAAAAGAAGTTGGAAAGGGTCCCATAAAATCTATCCCCCAGACATCGAAAATTTCGACTTCGAGAATAAAATTTTGAGGCATCTCATTCCTTTTGCTTATGTTTCCCATTCTTTGGCATTTATCGCATCGCGATATGTAAGCTTGAGTATCTTTGAACAGAGTAGGCCACCAAAAACCTGCTTGTAAGATCTTTGAAGCGGTTTTGAAGGTTGCAAAATGTCATGTGTAAGATGAGCTATGGCATCCGAATAAAATTCCTTCCATCTCTTCTTCAGCCACGCATCTTTGGAATAACCCATCAGCACATCTCTTATAGAGATAGGGTTCATCCAAAAAATAATGTCTTATGTCTTTCAGAAAATTTTTCTTCCTATAACCAAAGAATTGTGGTGGTTCTACATCAGCTGCTAGGTAATACGCTATGTGTCTAAACCATGGGGTGTTGAAAGCATCTGATCTTCGCATGAGTTGACGTGGTGGTGCTGCACTGGCATTTGTGGGGGTAGTATCTATTGCATAGATGTTTTCTTCTGGCAAACTGTCATTTAAAGGCAATCTTTCTTCAACTCGAATTCGTGAAAGATTGTCTGCAACTCCATTATCTGCGCCTTTCCGATCTGGAATTTCGATGTCGAATTCTTGCAGTAGGAGGATCCATCTTATCAACCGAGGTTTAGCGTCTTTCTTAGACATTAAATACTTGATTGCAGCATGATCAGTATGAACTATGACCTTAGATCCTACGAGATAAGAACGGAATTTCTCAAATGCAAATACGACAGCTAGAAGTTCTTTTCTGTTGTTTCATAATTGCATTGAGCTTCGTCTAGAGTTATGCTTGTGTAGTAGATTACGTGCAGTTTCTTATCTTTTTGTTGGCCAAGCACTGCTCCGACTGCATAGTCACTTGCATCGCACATGATTTCGAACGGGAGTTCCCAATCAGGTGCTTGCACGACAGGAGCGGAAACAAGGGCTTCTTTGATCTTATGAAACGCGGCTAAGCACTCATCATCGAACTTGAAGTTCGTTTCCTTGCAAAGCAAACGCGTAAGAGGTCGAGCTATTTGAGAAAAATCTTTTATGAAGCGCCTATAGAATCCTGCATGTCCTAAGAAACTACAGATACCTTTTACGTTTGTGGGAGGTTGTAGGCTGGTCATGACTTCAATTTTAGCTTTGTCAACTTCAATACCTTTTCCGGAAATCCTGTGCCCAAGCACGATTCCGTCTCGCACCATGAAGTGACATTTTTCCCAATTTAATACTAAGTGCTTATCTTCACATCTTTGCAGAACTTTACCAAGGTTGCCTAAGCATTTTTCAAAAGAAGATCCATAGATGGAGAAATCATCCATGAATACTTCCATGAAATCCTCAATAAAATCAGTGAAGATCGCCATCATGCACCGCTGGAAGGTAGCGGGTGCATTACACAGTCCAAAAGGCATACGTCGGTAAGCAAACGTGCCATATGGACAAGTGAATGTCGTTTTTTCTTGATCCTGGAATTTGGAAAAATCCGGAGTATCCATCAAGAAAGCAATAGTAAGGGTGATTAGCTAATCTTTCTAGCATTTGATCTATGAAGGGAAGTGGAAAATGATCTTTCCTAGTTGCTGCATTCAGTTTCCGGTAATCGATACACATACGATGTCCAGTTACTGTTCTTGTAGCGATCATTTCATCTTTATCGTTTTTAATGACAGTGACTCCTCCTTTCTTCGGAACAACATGAACTGGGCTAACCCAAGTGCTATCTGAGATAGGAAAGATTATTCCATCTTCTAAAAGCTTCATAATCTCCTTCTTGAAAACATCCATGAGATTAGGGTTCAGTCTCCTTTGACTTTCGATTGAGTTTTTAGCATTATCCTCTTTATTTATCTTGTGCATACAAAGATCTGGAGAGATTCCAGGTATGTCATCAAGCGAATATCCTAAGGCTTTTCTATGCTTTCTCAGCTCAGTCAACAACATTGTGGTTTCTTCTTCCGTCAAAGCAAAGTTTATTTTGACAGGATAAGTAGAATTTGGTCCAAGTAAAGCGTACTTAAGTCCGCGGGAAGAGGTTTAAGCTCGACTTTAGGGGCTTTAAGCTCGCTCCAAGGATCATTAATTGCTGCAGCAGTGTCTTTAGGAGGTGTTGGAATGTTTGTTTGGTCCTTAAGATCTAGATAGTTTAGAGGTTTCCTATAAGTTTCGGATTTATCAAGCATACGTGCGCATTCACTTGTAATCTCTTCAAGGAAATTGCGTTCGTCTTTTGCGGGTGAAAGCGTGACACTTAAAGGGTCGTCTAGAAGCAGATCTTCATAGACTTCCTCAATAATTCCGTCTAACTCATCAACCCAACAAATTTTGCCATCCAGAGTCGGTTTATCGAAACTTTTGTTCATGTCAAACTGCATAACTAGGCCGGCTAGATGACAGTCGATTTTTCCTTCAGGAACATTGATTATGGCTCCGGCTGTAGATAGGAATGGTCGTCCAAGAATAAGTGGATCCTTAGGTTCTCTTTCTAGTTCTAGAACTACGAAATCGGTGGGTATGGAACATTTTTCGATTTCGACAGGAACATCAATTAAGATACCTACAGGTTGTCTAACAGAACAATCAGCTAGTACTAAAGAAATTTTAGTGGGCTTGAAAGTGTGATGTCCTAAACGTTTTGCTACTGAAAGAGGCATCATGTTTATGCTAGATCCTAAATCACAGAGAGCACGCTCGAAAGCTACATCATTGATGGTGCAGGAAAGTACGAAACTTCCAGGATCGTTTTTCTTTTCAGGGATTCGGCTTTGCATGATAGAAATACATTCATGGGTTATCATCATAACGCTTTCTTCAAGAGTTAAAGAATTTGTTAGAATACCCTTCATGTATTTTCTTAAAGCGGGAATCATAGCACAAGCTTCTACGAAAGGTAATCTCACATTTAATTGATCGATCAGCTCTTTCAGCTTAGCTTTTTCTTTCTCTTTCTTAGGGGCTCTTAAGGCTCTAGGATATGGAGGTTTAGGTTTATAGACACGAGTTGGTGAAGGTGGAATCGGGTCTTCTCCAAGGATTTCCCGGGATGAATCTTCTCTTACTTCTTCTCCATCCTTCTCTCCTACCACTTCTTTTTCAACATCTTCAATCGTGATTTGATGGTGGTGTGTTGTGGGTGTCAAGTTTTACCCTAATTGAAATCAATAGCCGCAAGTGCACAGCTGATCGATTGTAGTACTTAGGGATCGAATCCACAGGGAAGGAGGATCTTTTCCTGCAAAAAGCCTTTGAAATAAGTTAAAGTAAGGAAGTCTAGAACAAAAACGGTTTAGTGGGGGTTTGGTAGTGTGTTTAAAATCTAAAAACGAAATCTTAAAAGAGAATACGGAAATTAAATGGCGTAATAACTAAACTTAACGAAAATGACTAAAAATGATAAAAACGGATATTCTAATGCTTAAATGAAAATGAACTAAAAAGGAGAGACAATATTGAACTAAAGCTTGAAAGAAAATCGGTGTAAATCAATGGAGAAGAAAGCGTTGGGGTTCAGGGAAGTTTTCTCAGGGGTACGAACAATTCAAAACATTGCTAGAGAGTAAATTTTGTAAGATCTTAGCTTAAACTTTTCGAACTGGAGTCACGGACGTATGAATACGCCACTGTCGTGATCATAGACAACTATCTCTCTCAACCCTGACCAGTAGGTTTCCACTCTGGCCCTGGAAGAGAAGAGATGCATTATGTTTAAGACTCGTCCTAATTCACAAATCGCCCATAGGTAGGTTTCCACTCCTATGTTTGTTTTGCTCTCCCAAACTAGATCTGATACCTGATGAACACTTTCGTGTCACCAAGCATCTGGATCAGATTGTAGTTCATGACGCTACTCTCATGCAGTAAAAACGAATTCAGAAGAAAAAGTTCTAAGATTCAGCTCAATAGCCAATGGAATCCTCACCGAACATATATATCCCCATCGAAAATCCCTTAATCCCAACAATAAAAATACTCAGACATAATGAACGAAATCAAAGACATAATATTAAGAAGTAGAATAGAAACCGAAATTGATAAAGAAAGAACAAGGGTTCAAGAGAACAAATCTCTCTCTCCCTAAAAGCTAAAGCAAAAACAATAAAAGTATGAAGTAATGATAGATGGTATTCGGTTCCCCCATTTCTAGGGCTCCTAAGACATGTATTTATAGTGCTCAAGACCTTCTGGACGTCACTTAGGGTTTCTCCAAATGTGGGCTTCAGAAATGGGCTTTTTGGGCTCGGAGGTTGAAGGCCGCGGTCGGGAGTGCTCTGACCGCGGGGAATGGGTGGTTTGCCGCGGTCGGGATGCTCCTGACCGCGGGAAAATGCTTGTTGGCCGCGGGTGGAAGTGCTTGCCGGCTGGTTTACGGGACATCTTGCTCTTCGCGTATCTATTCATTGAACCGTTGGATTGCCAAGCTGTAAAGTGCACTGGAAAGCTGATACTTCCATCTTTAAGGTCTCCAAATTTGAGCTGGATCAGACGGTGAGAAGGCCTTCAATCAGGGGTGAACTTCTGACGGTTTGACTCTGAGCTGAAATCTGGTTTTCTATCCATTTTGTTAAGCTTTTCCCTAAGTTTCCTGAAAAGAGTCTTGAAACTACAAATACTAGAAAAACGTAATAAAAGTACTTAAAAGCAATTAAAAACATAGAAAAGGTATTTCAAGACGATCCATAAAAGTGGTCAAAATACGGTGTTATCATGATTCTTTCTTTTTCTTTCTCCTTTCCTTACCCTTTTCCTCGTCTTCGGGATCTTTAGGAAATTCAGGCTCTTTGTAAGCTAATCCACTCCTAAGTGTGATAGCTTTCACATGATCGGAGGGATCTGCTTCACTTGAGTTTTCGAAGAATTTTCACTTTGCTCCTCTTCAGAATTTTCTAAGTTTTTATAATTAGTTTTGATCATCAGGCTAAGGAGGGTGGAAAATTTTTCATTGAAATCCTCTTGCATCTTTTTTAGCTCAGATCTAAGATCATTAATCTCTTGAGACCTAGATTTTTCAAGCTCTAGAATTCTTTTGTTTAGGTTTTCAGCTTCAGGAGAGGGAAAACTAGGATATGAAACATGATTAGATTGAATAGCCAAGATTGCTTCGGAAGGTGATTTCCAGGCAAGTTCGGAAGACAGTTTCCCGCGGTCAGAAGGCTCGCGACCGCGGTGAAAGCATGGTTTGCCGCGGTCTGGATGAATGGACCCGCGGTGATCAGAAACGAATGGAAAATCTTGAATTTGATAGACTTCTGCAGTGTTAACCATCCCTTGATCATAAGAATCCATTGGGTTGTCCCAGCCGTCAAAGTTACACGTATTGTGTACCTTATTTGGTTGTTGCAATCCAAGATGACTCATTATGTGATGGAGACACTTTATAATTTCCGAGATCTCTTCTTTCTTCTCAGGAAGTGCAGAATTATCAAAGGTTGCTTGATTACGGATGCTGTTTGCGAAATTTTTAATGAAAACGTGAGCATCGTCTACAGATCTAGTTGAGAAATCTCTATTACTTGCTGTGTCGAAAGAGTGTCGTAACTCTGGAGTTATACCGCGATAGAAGATACCCAGCAGGTATTCTTTGGTATATCCATGGTGTGGACAATCTCTTGGATATTCCCTAAATCTTTCCCAAGTATCTAAAAGATCTTCATCTTTTTGTTGTTTAAAAGTTCTTATCTTGTTTCTTAAGAGATTTGAACGATTTCTAGTGTAAAAACGATTTAGGAAAGCAGTTCTACACGCTGCCCACGTTTTTAGTGAAGTAGGTGGCAGAGATTTTAGCCATTTGCTGGCATTGTCTCTCAAAGAAAATGGGAAAAGACTACACTTGTGGTAATCCCCATTTGTTGTAATGGTTGCACATAATTCTTCGAAGGTCTCGATATGGTCTATCGGGTTTTCAAATGAATAACCATAGAATTGATTTTGTTGAACTAAAGCAGAGTATTTTCTGGACACAAAAGAAAACACGGAGAAAGATTACCTCTGGTGAAACTGGACTTCTTGTTCCGTCCTGTTTTGTTAGATGTTTCACTTTGTGTTTCTTCTTTTCTTCTCTCTTTTATATAATTTGTATAATTGTATCTGTTGTAATTTATTATTTTCTCATGTTTGTCGTAGTAATTCTCAGACACCTGAAAAAATTTTCCCCCTTTCAAAACAGGAACCATAAAAGTGAGTTGATCAAACTTTACGTTCGCAGATGTAATTGATCATCACCATAGAAAGATTGTCCATACTGAAACATCCATATAAAAACCTTCCACATTGAGAACACAAATTAATCATTAAAATCGTTTACCAAAAATCAAATAAAATTAAACACTAAAATTAGCCATAGAAACACTGAAACACTGTAAATGTGTTTGGTAGGATCCAGTTTCTTTATATTGAAACATCCATATAAAGATTCTTTAAATACTTTATTCATAAGATGAAGATACAGTATATATTATAGTACATATATAAAAGTCATCAACCATCAAATACCACAGTTTTCACTTGGTCCTTCAAATGACTATCAGCATTGGCATTTGAAAATCTGCAACAAACTAGATCATTTTATTAAAAATAATTATTTTACAATTTGTACATAACTTCATTAAATCAAAACATAATTAATTCATAAACACTAACCTGCTCCACAGAAAGAAGAGTTCTATGTTCTACTTCTACCGCAGATTCAGATTCATATTCTGATTCACCCATTTGTAGATGACCACCATTCCATACCTTGCCGACTTTGTATGTGCTACTGCATCCCCAAAGATTTTCTTTCTCCACATGAATCAGAAACTAGAAAGTCTTAACAAACACATTTTTTAGAACTTCTGGAACTGCATCCAGATCTTGAATCTACAGGTAATAAATGTTAAAATCATGTCAAATCATCACATTATTTACTTAAATTATGTAAAATATATGCTAAGATATTAAACTCACTTCATCGAATTTCCCAGTAGGACTTCATCGACAGTTTGGTGTACAACTTCTTCAGCCAAAGAGTTAAACAGAAAACATTTGATCTTTGCAGTTTTGTCCATAACAAATAGGTGAAGCTTATACCTAGAACATCTGTATCATTAAAATATGTATTTATATCATACTCAAAGAAATTAAAAATTCAAAACAAAATAAAGATATAACAAGTTACCTAGCACTAACAGAATGAACTTTGGCATCACATGTTTCACATGGATATAGAGTTTTCATCCCAACATTCTCTTTTTCATTTTCCTTCTTAGGAATTCTGTACACCTTTCTCCCGCACTTAGTACATACCAGATAAAACCAAGACTAATCTGTATTGACTGCATAAACCGGACATATGATTTTACATTTTCCAACCTGAACACAGTAAACTCAATTATTAGAAAAAACCAAAACAACAACTAACTGCATGAGTAGCCTTTACCTCAAGACAATCAAATAACTCTGATATATTGACCATTGGAAACTGATCAAAATTCTTATCATCATTCAAATCTTTTCTCTCGGCAGGTTTACTATAGAGATGCACAATACGGCAACCGTCTTCAGGCAAGCTGAAAAGTACATTTGGTTATAAATCAAGAGAAATACTATTTAAAGTTATCAAAATATTGTAATGCCTATAGTAAAGGTAAGTGTCAAACCTTTCTTTAAATGCTTCAACCTCAAGATCTTTACTATTAATCAGCAATATTGATGTTTCAAACGAATAATTAATTTGAAGATCACCTAATTTATTTAGTAGTATTCATGAAAAACAATGTCTTTTTAAAAATAAGATGATAAATAATGTACCTCTATAAACATTGATTTTACCAAATCTGAGGACAAGCACCAATCCATCATCACCACATTCTTTAAAAGCCTCACTGACTTGATTAGCAAATTTCCCATATAACGTACATGGTATACACTCATCACTATGTTTTAGATTAAAGCATTCGAAGAAAAAATAAAAGGTGAATTTATATTTTTTTGGTATACAATATGGAAATAAAAAATATGAAGTAGGTATATGAAGTATGTACATACTTTGCATTCCTCATTTCAAACTCAATCTTAGTGGTATCCTTGTTCATAACTTGAATTGTTTCAATCTCACGAGCAGATACAATTTGACCAATAACCTCTACACAGAATATAGATATATATATATTAAAATATTTACTTATGTAATTATGATTAAATAGAATTATAATTGTTCTTACTAACCAAAATGCTGGTATTGAGACCATCATTCATAATGGAACCAAAATCAGCAAAATATAAATATCTGTTGTCTGAGTGACTACCACTTCTCGATACGACAATTGAAGGAATGAAAGACATCTTAAATTGATGTTTCGTGGGTCGGTACTGCCCTGAGGCCTGGTTCAAGGAGAAGTTCTCGATAAAATTCCAATCACCAACAGTAATCAAGCTCTCGAAACGATGAAGCAATGATTTTTTAACAGACGCATGAATTTTGGTACCGTGCATATATGGAAAACAGGTAATATGTATTTAAAATTTTTAAAAATGTAAATCTTCTTATCGAAAGATCTTACCATTTCGTCAACCAGAATAATTTCCAATGACTCTCCAATCTTCTATTGATATCGCTTCTACGTATGAAGCACTCTCACTTGAATCTTCCATCCTGTTTCGAAAGGTCTGACGTCAGACAAATTCGACAGTCGCATGACAGAACCCATAGCTAATTGGTGAACATGTAAGAACTGTCGTGAATGTGAACTAAGGGTGGTGTGGCACAACGCGGATGACTACTAATCAATTTATATAGCTTTGAAATTAGGGTTTATATTAGACGTTATGTTTGATAAAAATCTAACAAATATGGAATATGCTTCCGAATAGCAAAAATTGATTTAGTAATGTAGTTATGGCAGTTATATATTTATATATATATATATGCGTTTTAATAATAGAAAGTAAATAATGTCAAATAAATTTTCAAAAATTGTTTGTAATATATTAGATTGTCAATTAAGATTATATGTAGCTGGGAACTCCTATGATTAATTCAAAATTGATTCACTCGTTATATATGCAAGATAATGTAGGGAATCTATGTATATATCGTCTGTCAGATATCATATTATCAATTAAGGAAATAGTTTATGATGAAAGATCCAGCTGTAATTATTTATTTCTTGATTAATAAAATAGTTAGTTTAGCTTAATTACTATCGATAAGAAGATCTACTAATAAGGTCTTGATTGGTATAGCTGATACTAAAGCATTCTGTTTAAGCAGTATAAGCAGTGATGTTGAAGCTGTATGCTCTTATTAATGTACATATTTTAAGTGTCTGTGAGTAATTTTTTTTTAAAAAATATTTAATATCTTTATTTAAATGTGATATATTATATTTATAATATAAATTTTAATTTTTTAATATTTATTCATATTAAATTATCACTTAATTATAATAGTAGTTTGAAAATAAAATAGTAACTATTAGTGTTAACATGTAAAAATTAATAGAAATATAATTTTTGATGTTATTTTAACAAAATAAATTAATATAAAATTATTTTTAATTATTAAAATATTTCAAAGCATGAGAGCATGATTATCGATATAACTCCTAATGGATTTCTTAGCAAATTTTTATTATTATAATTGAGTTAAGAACCCTTGTTAAGAAACCCAATGTTTTGGGTGATCCAATGGTAATAGAATCTCTAAATGAGTTCTTAAAAAATTAATAAAGATGTTTTATTTAAATAAAAATAATTATTTGAAGGGATATAAAATTCTTAACATAAAAAAAAAACTCAAACACAAATTGTATATCATAGGTGGAAGCATTTACATGAATTTTAAGTAATCGAAATTTGTAGCCATCCAGATCAAAAGTGGAGGGTGTCCATCATCGTTATCCACAAGAAACAAATGCTTTCCAGTCCTCCCAGCAACTAAGTGTGCAGTTTGGGATGCACTATCCTGAAGTAAAGAGAGTATAATGAATTATCCAGGAAGAAGTTTCATAACCACAATCTCTATAGGTTAAAAAGGAAAACACTCACAGTGCACAAGTACTTTGTTCAGGAACTATTTCACGAACTGCTCCACTGCATATTTCCAATCCGCCGAACTAAATCATGATCCAAAGCAAAGTCATCAACCCATAATATAGTAATCTGAAATTCTTTTTTTAAAAAGTTAATCTACCTTCCAAATGATACTGTTCACCATGATGACCAATTGATTTGGCTTCTCTGCAGACTCCATGGCAGCCGCATCGAACAAATCCTCTCTGTTGCTGTCAATCTCTATCTTAAGCTCCCTTTTGCTCCGATTTGCCACAAAGCAACAGATTCCAAGGCGGTTCATCCACTCCATTTGATCCGGTTGAGCGCAAAACCAAAGGTATAAACCGAATCGGAACGGCTGGAGATGGCGATGGAGATAACGATGATTAGTTGAAAAGAGAAGAATGATGATTTGCTCGACAGAGATAACAATGATTTGGTCGGAGACGAATGGTCGAAGATAGAAGAGTTGGCCGAGAAAATTGTTTGGCCAATGCTTTTGTGACACATGTCCTCTAAGAGCCGGTTCTTAAGAGTCCCAAATAAGAGCCGGCCTTAAGTCATTTGGGCTTTAAACATTAATTAAATCATTAAAAGGGCAAAGAAATCCAGTTTAGGACCCCGATAATGATGGTCTAATGCTTTGAAAAACTCCATGCAAGAGCATGAAGGAAGGAGTATTTAAGCGAGCATTTGTATCTTCTAAATGCTCTCCTAAATATTTTATTAACAATAGTTGATTAGATGATTTAAAGCATTATATGCTTTTTTAAAAGCTCTACCGATCAAGGCCTAAATATCAATCAAGCAAGATATCCCTGAAAACGTGTTATATAAGATATTTCCAGCGGATCTAATTTTGGCGGTATCTTTTAAAATTTATACATAACAATTCTTTTGTTTACCAAAACGCAAGAATTAATATCGTTTCGGGTCAAATTACGATCTGCGTCTTTTTAAACGGGCAAAACAAAAAGACATGGATCCTCTTTGGTATTAGGCTTTTTTTATTGTTCATGAAAACATTTTTTGGTACGAATTGTATAGAATTTCTCTAGTGACATATTTCGTAATATACTACGTATTACCTTAATTGAATCAAGGTCACCACCATACATGAATCTTATGATGTTTCAACAATGGATGTTGGAAAGCTAGTTGTTTATATATATCAACACAGTCAAAATCCTGTAAATTTGATTACAAAATGAATTCTACTTAAAAATTTAAAATATCAAATCTTAAGGACTGGTAAAACAAATAGATGTTATAGGAGCTCACATTACTGTTTCCATCGACCACTTGCGTGAAAAACAGATAAGAAGATAGAACGAGCACTAGATGTAAAACTATTGTTAAATTAAAGTTATACTTCTCTATTGATATTGATTGTAATATATAAACCAATTAGAGTCAATAACTAATCAATGTATTGCTAGTCATATTACCGCACCTATTATGAAATTACCAAAAATGTCAATTACAAAATTTAAATTGTTAAACTAATAATTACTCTTATTATTTCAAAAAATAAAGGCCTAAATTTTAATTTAATTACTCTTAATTGTTAAACTAATAATTACTCTACCGATCAAGGCCTAAATATTCCTTTTATTTTTTGGCAATCTCTTATCAGTTTCTATGACTATCAGACTATGCCCCTTAGCACAAAAATGAAATATATATGCGTATATATAACTAGGGTTAATTAAATGAATAACCAATTTTTGATAATGGATGAAGAATATATCTATGCATATCCGATAACTAAGCAAGTAACATTATCAATACTTTTTGGACTATTTTATCCTTAGTTGGTGAAAAAAATAGTCAATCTATAATCTTTATTCTGACACACATATATGTACCCCAAATATTTTATTTTTTGCATAACTTACATATCATTAACTGTTTCAACCATATATTCATACCAAAAAAATACTGATTTTATTTCATGTCTAACATGATTTTAATTTCTGAAAACAAACCCAATTTTTTTTTCATATGTTAATAATAACACTAATAATATAGAAAGTCTATTTTTAATCAATAATATAATAGGTCTACTAAAAAAATAAATTTAACAACTAACAATAAGAAACTACCTATAAAAAGAAGTAGTCATACTATATCGTTTGAACTAATGTATAATCTATGATATGAAAATCACATAAACAAGAGTTTGAATATATCATAGCTCCAATTGGATGAGAGGCTGCAGTGGACCAGATCAACAACAGGCTAAATCAACAGAGAAGGATCTCCCTATATATATAATTGATGTATAATGTAATAAATATGTATAATGTATATTCACACACACATATATATATATATAATTATTATTTTTGCTTCATGTGTCAATCAATCACTTGACTATATGTATGAAGTACACATTTTATTTTATAAGTTTGGTGATAACTTACAACCCAACCAACTTAGATGCTATTGAGTTGATTACGAGGTCTATTCTCTAAGGGCATCTCAAATGTATAATTTCATAATTTTCTCTATTTTAGAGTAACTCCAAAATAGAGTTGTGTTTTATTCCAATGTAAGCTCCATTTTTTCTCTAAAATGGAGTCATGACCAAAAAAATGGAGAAACTCTATTTTTTGCTCCATATTTGGAGTAACTTCATTTTTTACTCCATTTTAGAGTGAGATATGGAGTAGGGTTTGAGAGAATGTTGCTCCAAACTCTACTTTAAAGTGAAATTTGGAGTAGGGTCGAATATGGTCTAAGTAAATTTGATTTTTACTGTACTGGTTACTTTGTACTGATACGTTATGAAGATTTATATCAGCTCATGCTCCTCGATAGATGGTCCCATCCAAAACGGTTTCGATTGTTGCAAACTGTACATCACATACATTAATATCGACTCATTTAATAATTTTTGCATATATAATAAATCATAACATTAGTAATAAGGCAACAATGTGGCTATAGTACAATGTAGTGTTTTGTGCTACAAATGTACGGGATGGTAGAGATATTTCTATAAAATAATGCGAAAAAGAAGATAGGAAGGTTTACATGTTGGCTGGCATAATCGACGGTGTGAGGATAAACGCTCTCGGTTCTATTTCTTTGTCTTAAAATTGATACTGTTCCTTTTGGACAAATTTGATAATTTGTTTCATATATGTTTTTTTTCTATTAAGGGTTTCATCTGAATCGAATTTTCCGGAAGACGGATGGAAATTGCAGTATTTGATGATTGATGATTTTATATATTGTACCGATAAAAACTATATCAAATTTGTAAAAGAAATAAAAGTTGACTAAAAAATGTCCATCTTATGAATAAGGTATTTATGTCTTCAAAACACCACCTAATGAAGTTTGAATGAGAAATCAATTTTCAAAACATAATAAGAAACAGCCACTTTACATAATCTATTGATCTCATTCGTTGCACATATCATGCATTCAAAACTTCAACAAAAAAAAACCTACTACTTAACTAATAAATTACTCATGTATTTACATGAGCTTTTTAAAATTACAAATTTAATAAATAAAAATTTAATTGTAAACGATGTCACAATTTAGTTCTTCAGCTTAATTCCACAGAGTTGGTACGCGTATTAGTACAACATTTTCTGTTTTATGTTTTGATTTCCTAATATCGGCTTAGTTCTAGCATTCTAAAACTCTTCCGTTTCTTCATTTTTCCCAGTATAGGAAAAATGTACATTAATATACTTTCCTTTCTTCTATTCTTACGATTTTAGTGCTAGGATAACCAGATCTTTCTGTATCTGTATCTAGGTTATGCAACACTAATAGGTTTAGGTTTAGTTACTTATTACATAATTCATTGTTATAGAAATCAACATCTAGTACAAAATGCAAGTACTAGTGTTGTTGAATTAGGGGGGATATAGTTGAGAAACCTTAAATACATTTTTACAATGAAATAAAAACATAAAATAAGAAGAAAATAAGCATAACATATGGAAAACTATGAGCGAAATACAAGCATAACATATAAATATTTTCATGTTTTAATATATATTCTCATTTCTTGAGGCGAATAATAATAAATATATGTGAGAAATTCTCTTAAATACCATCAAATTAAGGTTTTGGGCCAAATTTATCAGACACACTTAAAACTTGACATTCAAAACATTTTTCAAGAAAACTGAACACTCATAACATATTTAGAAATTTATTTCTGAATTAATAAAAAGCCTTTTTTAACTGATAGAAAATCTCTTTAATTGCGTTCTAGTTTTAATGTACACCATTCTCTGATGTATATAAACGATTACAAAGTAATTTTTCTAATCTTTTTCCTATAACAATCTAAGAGTTTAAAGTTGATTATTAAAAGAATTCAAGAAAACTTCTTAATTTAAAAATGATTCATACATATTTAGGACTGTTAGCCTGAATTTATAGAAATGCTTCTTAAATTATAGATGTTTTAGGATACTCCTAAAACTTCAAGATATCTTTCTGAAAAATGTTAGGTCATAGAATTTCTCATAGGTGTCACAGAAAGTGGATTTCATGATATTCAGAAGAATTTCTCTAAGTAATATTTTATTTTTCTGGGATGATCTGGTTGGATCCAGTTTAATTTACCGAAGAGTGAAAATTAAACTCGGTAGCTGGACCTGGGTTTTTTCCCGCAAAATAAGAAGTTTATTTCTCGGCCCAATTTTGTTTTGGGAATTTAAAAAATTGGGGCTATGCATAGCCATAGATAAGAAGAAGGTGAGTGGAGAAAGAACGGCTGCTTCAGCCGTCGGAGGAATCAGAACGCATTCGGAGATTCACCTGCAAACATGGTTATCTTGTTCTCTCTTGTAGTCTCATATTCGCAAACATGATTAGGTTTTCTCTCAAATATATGATTTCTGCTCTAGCGAAACCAGGACGGGCCCAAAATCATATGATGCCTAAAACGTACCTTAAAAATGATGTCATCGGAGTAAAATTTTTATGCTATATTTTTAAAAATATATAATCAAAATAATATAAAATTTCATTAAAACATAATTTTTTTTGAAAAGAATAAAGTACAGAAACAATAATACATTACTTATGAAAGATAACCCTTCTTGCTTTCTTTCCCGCAAAATCATCTGTTAGCTTCGAATAATCAAGATTCTCAGCTAACTCATGTTTAATTGATATCATCGACAATCCATTCAATTGCCCTTGAGACATAGTAGAGCGTAGATAATTCTTTATGAGCTTTAACTTTGAAAAACTTCTTTCTGCAGAAGCAACTGAAATCAGAATCGTCAGTAATATGTATAATTATACATGCGTTTGGATAACAACCAGGCTGATTTCTTTTTAAAAAATCTAAAATCTCGATGGCCCTTGTCATATTTTTTGACAACATTCCTCTTAGATATTTTAGTTCCATAAATAGATCTTTTCCATCTATATCTGAAACCCCATCATGCTCCCGAGCAGTTTAAGCTTGTTACAAGATGCTATCAACTTATCATCTTTTGTTGACTTTAGTTTTTTCAAACTAGATAAAAAACCAAAGATTTCCTCATACCGTTGGAATTGCTCAAATCTAACCCCAAGAAACATTATAGCTTGATCCACTATGTTGATGAAATAATCAATTCTAAAACGCTCCTCCGAATTTAACGGATTACTTTCATCCACATGCTCTGCATCTTCACCATATTGCTTCTTCTTTTTAATCAATCGTTTTGGTTTTGTATAAAATATTGGGTCAATTTCCATATCAAGGACAATTTGCATAGCTTCAGCTTTTGCTTTCTCAAAACCTGTTTTTCTATAGTGTTTCAAATAATCAACAAGCCCTCCTAATTGAGAAATAGCAGCATCAAGATCCATATCCTCTGACTGGAAAGTTTTGCTCACTATATTGAAAGCATAAAGCAAATCATACTAGATCACCATTCCAAACAAGAATTCAAACCCTCCAATTTCATGTATTTCACTTACTGCAAGAGACTCAGCATCACTACGATGTCCTGGATTATGACTTTTTGTGCTATGTAAAACAAAGAATCTTGTATTTTTGAAGTCTGGAATCTTATTGGTTTAACACTATCAATACGACTTTCCCAACGAGCTTGTGATAATGGTTTAAGTGCAACACCTCACCATTTCTCTGTAAACTTCCCAGTTGTTGGTTGAAGATGAAAATAGGCAATATAGACGCTGCACAATGCCAAAAAAGGAAACAGCCTTCTAAGACAAAGAAACCATATCACAAAGATCAAGGTTGAGACTATGGTATCCACATGGAGTATAAAATGCCTGTGGTTTTATATCAAGCAATCTTTTCTGAACTCCTTTATGTCTCCTTTCATGTTTTGCCCACTGTCATAACCTTGTCCTCTGATATCTTCTATATTCAACTTAAGATCAGCCAATGCATCTTGAAGAATGTTAAAATTCATTCTCCTCTCTTGTCTTTGATTTCCAAAAAAGACAAAAAGAACTCCTCAACCATCGGTGAATCCGTAGAGATATTAACACATCGAATTAGAAAGGTCATTTACTCTTTACGACTAACATCAGGAGTAGAATCCAAAATGATTGAAAAATACTTCGCCTTTTGAATCTTCTTTAAAATTGCCATCTTAATCTCCTTACCAAATAATTTTATCAACTCATTTTGAATCTTATGACTGAGATAATGGTAATGTGTTTCATGTTTTTCAAACCGTCAAAGGTGTTCCTTCATTACTTCATCAAAGTCTCCGATCATCCTAATAAAAGCATTAAAATATTCACTATTCGGATCACTAATCTTTTTGTTTTCCCCACGAAATGCCAAATTTCTTTCTGCTAGAGTCTTTACTATTGCAATTATTCTCAACATCACATCTCTCCAGTGCTTTCTCTCCTTGTTAATTGCCTCTTGAAAATGCTTATCAATAGTTTCCTTCTTTTCAGCCTTATTTCCAACTCAGCCAGTGAGACATAGAAACAATATGATTATGTGAAGTTTCATGTGTTTCCAGCCTGGTTGAAGAATTTTTCCAGTCATCAAACCCAATAGTTACCAAAACAGGAGGATTTGTGTCTTAAGTGAATAATTTACAGCAAAAGCAAAAGATCTTGTCTTTACTTTTTGAGTAAACTAACCATCTTCTGTCTTGTTTTTTTTTTCGTTTCTCATTTTTCTTGTATAACAAGAGTAAGTGAAACATCTATCAACAGAATCTCTTGGAAAAGGATAATCTATTGGTGGTCTTGAGGGTGGACCTCTCTCAACCAAAAAATCAATCATTTTCTGTTCAATTTTTTCCCAATTTGCTGGATCATCTATGTCCACATTCTCATAAAGACCCTTAATATCATCAGCTTTCATGGTCTTCTCTGTTTTCATTCTCATCTTGTTCTCTATTCTCATATATAACATTTGTATCATCTCCAACAAGTTCTTCTCCATGCTTTGTATCATCTGACTTTTCTGCAGTAGCATCTCCAATGTATAACTCCATAATTTTCTCTATTTTGGAGTAACTCCAAAATGGAGTTGTGTTTTACTCCATTAGACCATCTCCAACCCTACTCCAAATTTTACTCTAAAATACAGTTTGGAGCAACATTCTCTCCAACCCTACTCCATATCCCACTCTAAAATGGAGTAAAAAATGAAGTTACTCCAAATATGGAGCAAAAAATAGAATTTCTCCATTTTTTTGGTCATGACTCCATTTTAGAGAAAAAATGGAGCTTACATTGGAGTAAAACACAAGTCTATTTTAGAGTTACTCCAAAATAGAGAAAATTATGGAGTTATACATTGGAGATGCCCTTATAACTCCATTTTTTCCAAAATAGAGTCATGACAAAAAAAAATAGAAAAACTCTATTTTTTGCTCCATATTTGGAGTAACTCCATTTTTTACTCCATTTTGAAGTGAGATATGAAGTAGGGTTGCAGAGAATCTTGTTCTAAACTCTATTTTGGAGTAAATTTGGAGTAGGGTTGGAGATAGTTTAACAAACTCTTCGTCTTCCTCAATAGGAAGCTCTTCATCTTCATTGTTCATCTCAGCTCTAGCTGTTTCATCAGTTTCAGAATTTTTTTTTTCTCGTCACAAACCTAAGCATACCACTGGCTAGACACTACAAAAAATTGTGTGTTTTACATCATTTATTTTTAATATTTGCATTAGTTATAAATGATGTAAAAGAATTTTGCATCACTTAAATAAGTAATTCTGAAAGTGGTGATGCAAATAGTTTGCATCAGTTATAGAAAATTTTACATCGATTTTTAAAATTGATATTATTATGTATCATTTGTAAAAAAGTGATGTTAATATTTGTAAAATCTTACATCGATTTTTAAAATTGATATTATTATGTGATACAAATTAAGTGATGTAAAACACACAATTTTTTGTAGTGATTAGAGATTTCAACAATTCATCTTATCTGTTCTTTCTCTTCCTATTTGCACATCCACTTGGCTGATTTCTGATCCTATTTTCTGGCAACATTCTCCAGAAATCCAAAACACACCGAAAAAATTTTGGAATAAGAGGATTGATTTTTTTTTTTGTGTGTCTAAATTGTTTTTTTTTAGCCTAAAATCAATTTTGAAAACCTGAAATCGATTTTTTAAAGCCTGAAATTATTTTTTTTTTAAAAAAAATTTGTTGAATTATAATCAAACCCAATAATAGGCCCACATTCTCTATGAGAATAAAGAGTGGATAATGACTCTTGTTTAATGCAATTTTTCTTTTCCATTTTTTTTATTTGGGGGATGTGAGACAAAGTTCAATACCCATTTTTAAAAAGAAATTTGGGTTTTTTTTTGTTGCCCCAAAAAGTGTTGATTTTTGGGCCGCCCTAAAACCCTTGCTTCATGGACTTTAGCCCAGGGCCTGTTTTTATTTTTCTTGATATTGGGGAAACTTTAGGCTTTCTGTTTTCTTAAAATTGTCTGATTCACTTGATGTATCTCCTAGTTTTTACTACAATAGAACAGTGTTGAGATTGTAATATAAATGATTCAAAATTCAGAGGACTAGTGTTACTCTATGATTCTACGAAGACTGAAACAAAGCTAAGAGAAATTTTATTTTGACCTTAACGACAAGCAAAAGCAAACTAAAGACGATTTAAGTTCGAATTAAAACAAGCACTAAACTAAGACAATTCGCAGGAATTTCAGAGATGGAAATCAAACGACTATTCAGGACGCAGATAAACACAAGTCTCGAACTCAAACATAAATGCATATCAACCCACTGTCGTGGCACCGATAACTTTGTATAACGAACTAACTTCTAAACTGTCGTTTGAACCTAGGAAATCGTAGACAAGCATTAACAAGCAGGTTTGATCTGTTCACGATTTACCTTAACATCAACTGCCGTTGGCTAAGGACGAATCGCTCACCAAAGTTTGTTCTAGCAACCTATGACAATTTTGATGAACAGGTTAACCTAAGATCGCAGATTGAGTGATCATTCAACCTAAGCATTAAGAACAACTATGGCGAAGACTATTCTAATTAAGTCCTATTAGCATTTAATCACCAACTCATTGAAATCCTTTGAACGCCCTAATCTAGCTAAGAGATCTACTCTGACATGGAGAAAAGAAACACAACAAAAGATGAAAAGGAATTCATGAATAAAATAAGAGATAACAAGGGTTCAGAATTCTTCTCAAGTGTTGCAGGAATTCTTCTCCCAAATCTTACAAGCAAAAACTCTCCAAAAGTCTAGAAAAATGTAAAAGAAAGCGTAATAGAAGTTCTGTAAAACGTGATTTTGTTTTTGAGGCGGCTCTGGTCTTTTTATTCTCTTCCTGCGTCCCAGAATTAAGTAAAAGTTGTTTTCCTTAATTTTCTCCAGGCGGTTGGAGCAGGTTTTCCATGAAAGGGTTTAGTCGGGAGCAGGTGCTCTCGACCAAGAATGGTCAAACTTTGTGTAAATTGGCCTCTTTTGCTCAGCTTCAACTTCTCTTTGCACCAAAAGCTCCAGCTGCTCCAATCCTCGCCTAAAACTCCCTAGATACCTAAAACAACCTGAAAAAGATTCCAAAAACTTCTAAAAAGATCAGTAAACACGAGTGAAAATGAATCAAAATAGCCATTTATCATTGTCTCCTTGAGAAAATGTTGTACTCTATGAGTGGATTGAAATCGGGCCTTTGGTTTCCTTGGAAGTGTAAATGTTAACTATGATATACATATATACTTCTTATAATGCTGAAGGAATATGTGAGATTATTTCTCAAACTATATATATATATATATATATGTATATGCATATATGTATGATCGCATGTTAGCATGTATATATGTATATATGTATATATATATACATATTACGATTGCATGTTAGCATGTATGTATGCATGTATATATATATGCTAATATGCATGCACAATAGCGAAGGCTGGAAAATTATTTACATGGGTTATGATATATTAAAATTTTAAATTTTAAATTCTAGGGGGTCAATTCATGTTTTAGACCTGAATGATGGGTTAACTAAAAAAACTCAACAATAATTTAACTATTTTTAAAATTCACCTTGGGTCAGTTGACACCCCTTATTTGCTAGTTGGTTCCACCACTGTGCATGTACACACATGGATGGATGGAAATGTATGAGTGCAGATGTATGTATGTATATGTGCATGTATGTATGTATGCATGTGATGTGTAAATGCATTCTTCAAGTGATACAACATTCTCTGGTTAATTAGATATGTCATATCCGACTATGAAAATCAGTTGCTACAGAGACAAGATCAAAATGTGTGAAAGCAAAATCAAAAGACCAAGCACAAGAAAGGGAATGAAGGGAACATGCTTGAAGAAAAGTTTGATAGGATTTCTGATTTCTTCATCAGCTGTTTTTTTTTTCTAATTTATGGATCAGTCCTTTTATAATCTAATATAACAAGAAGATCCCTTAGTCAAAGAAAAAGAAATCATCAATCATCAAAGATATGTCGATGATTTAAAGACTCTGTTATGTGGTCGGAGACATTTTTGCCGTTCTTTTAATAAAAAAAACACGGGATTGGTTTCCATTAAGTCTCTCGTAATTAACTTCCTCTTACATATTCATCAAAGTTTCATCTCTCTGCGTTGAAGCATTTTCGTTATAACACAAAAAGTTTCCTTTAAACCTTTAAAACCGTCACAAACTAAATCGGATTTCAGAATCACGCTTAACTCTAGAGTTTTCTCAAGATTAAGATTAATGTCTGATCGGCCATTGGAATGTCCAATGTACATGACAACAACTTCGAAATCAAGTCTGGGTGTGGCACCAAATAAACCGTTTATTCATGGTTCATGAGAAATTTTAAGCTCCGAGCACGATCAAGACTCTATTGACACATAATGAAGAGCGAAGTTTTGATGGTTGGCTCACAGTGGCTGTTGCTCTATTGTTGAGATACTTGCTAATTCCGATTTTACACGTTAGAGACAAGATCAAGGAGTCTTTAAAACTAATGTCTTGAATGAATATAAGAGGTTGGTTCTCAATGTCGGGTGGTTATGGCGAACTACGAGAGAAATCTGTGTGATCAAATGTGAATTGAAAAATGGAAATTGGGAATTGAGATGTGAAAAAGCGGAGTTCTTGGTGGATTCTCGTGTTTGTGTTTGTAAATTGCTTGTGTGTGTGCTTATAGAGCATTGTCTATTTTATATCTAGGTTTAGCTTGGCATATTGGAAATTAACAGATGCTCTGCAAAGGATGACACCCAAATTTAAATCTTTCTGTAGGACAGGCGAATCGGTCCATCTATGACACTTGGCCCGTTCTGTTTAAAGGACCATCTTTTAACAAAAGAGACTTTTTGGGATATAGCATTAAGGGTTTTATAGAGAGTATTGATTATAAAGGAGTTTGTGTGTATATTTATTGAGAAGTTAACTAGGAGTTGAGGTTTAATGCAACTTACTAACAGTAATTCAGAACCAAAAAGAAAAACTTACTAACAGTTACTTGTTTCACAAGAAAGATGGTTCAAATAAATAATGAGACTACGGTAAAAAAAAATCGTAACGCTACAAAAGGAAACATTACTCGAAGAAATGTACAGTATATATATTTATTTCCTTTTTAATTTGTCGTTGATCGTTACAGATATTTCCTTTTTTGGTATAGACTCTCTATTTTCCTTAACTGGACTCGAAGATGAAAAACAGAGACCTTATAAATAAAACCTCAAACCCTCTCCACATTATTTCTCACAATCACTCGATTATATTAGCAGAAGCAACAACACATCGAAGAATCTACTATTCTTCGATCAAATCATCAAAACTATGTCGATAATATTAAGGCATCGTTACCTCGTCACTGACGTTTTTGCCATTCCGTTTCACACAAAACATGGAATCGGATTTCACTACTTCTCTCGTAATTCTGTTTTACAAGTTCATCAAAAGGTTCCAGTCGCCGGTTTGAAACGTTTTGTTATCCACAAAAATTTCCTTTTAAGCCTTCAAAAACGTCGCAAGCGAAACCGGATCAAGTTTATCAGAAGCCAATTCAAACTCTGCGAGAACTGTTTGCTGGTTCGGTCACAATGGGTGCTGCTCCATCGCCGAGACACGTGCCGGTTCCGATGTTTTGCTTTACAGAGAAGTTTAATTAAAGCAAACGACATGAATAAGAAGAAGAAAGACGAATCTTTCAAGAGTTTTTGCTTAGTATTGTGAAGGAATTTTATGTTTGTTTGTGACAAATCTTTATACGTTAGTGTAGGCTGTGTAGCCATGTGTACTCTGTACTATAATTGTGAAAGATCCGCAAATAATAATCAATAATTTTTTTTTAATTTGCTTTTTATTTTTATGCATGATGTATTCCTCTGATAATGTTTCATAGAATATTTCTTTGAGGTCATCAATATGTGTTCATACGAAAGTTTCTACTATATGAACTAAAAATAACTGAAGATTGATCAGAATGAAAAAAATAATTACATAGACATCTAGCTGTGTGTTTTTATCATGGTTCTAATATAAATAACATTTTGAAATAACAAACAATGAATTAGTATAGCAGAGTAAGATGCAATGTGATGTCACTGAACATCAAATCGTCCACATTTGTTCATACATCTACTGAATTGGATCTTACAGCGAGTTAGTGAAAGCAGAAAAGTTGATATATCAGAAGTGAAAAGAGTTTGAAGGTGAAAACAGTGACAATGTTCAACTGCTTTTGAATCTGAGTTCTAAGCTCTGACGATGGTCATGCAACGTAGCTTGGCTAGAGGGCATCCAAGGAGATATTGTCACTGTTTTTATCAAAAATGTAGTCTCCACAGATTAAAATAGCCAAGCGTTTACTTGAGTTTGGGCTAACACATGCAAAGCTAATTAATAACTGTCTTCTCCATATGAGAACTTTTGGTTTACACGGTTTAAGGAAAGTTTTGACGTCTGACGTTCACGGGTACAAAGGAGAAGATCAGATTATTTCTAAGGAAAAATAATAAATACTGAGAAAACTTGATCAACTGAGATAGAATGCATAACATCCTTCTCTTGCTTGTCAAAGACGGGATGCCACATGCTTTAACATTTCGCACAAGAAACTTCTTTTGACTTATTCTTAAAATCTTAGAAGAGTCTCATGATAACCAATTCTAAACTTTAAAATCTAAAAGTAAAAAAAACGCAAAAAAAAAACCTTAAGTAAACTGATCAAAGGAGGCTTTTTGAAGCCACAGTGCTCTTCCATCTATATGAGGGTGTGTTTGGTTTTTCGACGTCCGAAGGTTTAGAATAACGGAATCATTAGATTCATTGCATGATTTAACATCTAATTCTGCACTTGTTACGAAATCTAACTATTATACAGCATTAATCGTTGTATAATATGATTTAAACTAGTTTGCAAAAAAGGAAAAAAAATGATTGAGAAAATCCATAATCATTGTTTGAAACTGGATTTACCTAACTAAATTCGGTCCATAAAAGCCTAGCAGAAAATTGGTTTATTCAGTTAGACATTATATTCAAAATTGGGCCAAGTCATTCAACGACCCAAAATACATGTTTCAGCCCAGCAGCAGTCTGCAGGATCAACTAAGAGCTACTTAAACTTTGGCATCCAGCGAGCTCTGAGCTACCAGTTGCCGAGTTAAACAGACTTTAACTCAGTTCCACATTTACTACGACAGTTTGGGTTCGTTACAGAGATCACGGAGGAAGAGAAAAGTGGCACAGAGTATCCCAAAATTTGCGGTGGAGGTAGTTTAAATTTCGAATGAGCTATAAAAAGAAGCTCAAGACTTAGTTAAAAGGAGATTTTTTCTATAGCCCTAATTTGTACTACACTACTTGAGCTCTCTTTGTAATCCATTTCTTCGAGATAAACCTTTATTCATCATCCCATTAATATAAAGAGAAAATTGCTGTATGAATAGTTTTTACGTTTTAAATTAGAGGAATGGGTAGTTTTGAAAACCAAGGAAGGATTGAATTGTTTTTACTGTTTGTGTTCTCGCTAGGCTCGTAAGGCAAATTTTTATTTTCAAAATTGCCATTGTCGAACTTAAATAACTAAATATTTCTGGTAAAATCCAATTTGCTAAACCGAGGTCCAATATCATAAACCGAAGTCCAATATCATAAACCAAAGTAAAACCAATGTATAATTTATCGACAACATTTAAATTAAAAAATTTTTGGGATCCACATCTGGACGTAGTCCATCTAGCATCTCCGGCAATCCATCTCCGATTAGCCTTCAGAATGACCGTTGTAATGGCGCGGAAGTTAAAAATCGTTTAGGCGCAACACCGTGGCACCTCTGGTGTCCAGGCGAGTGCTCCGGAGTAACTCGAAGACAGCTCCGACGGAGCAGTCGCCCATACCGCCTATGCCACCGCGACAGAGTGACCGGGTTAAAGATTCCATCCATGCAACTCGTCTCAATCCACGCCGGCGGTGTAGCTCCAAAGTACAATTCGCTCCTCTTCTTCTAGAATGGCCAGCTCAGAATTCTAAAAGTAAGTTACTTTTATAAACTTCGACCTTGTATGAACTGGGCTAGCGGTTTGTTAACTAAAATTAAGATTGAAACGGCTCGCCTGATTGGCCTGATTTATTTATTAGCGGTTATGAACTCTAGTTACGGTTTCTTATGTCTATATTGAATTCAAACGGTTGGATTACTCTTATATCATCTAGAAACAGTTACAGAAGTTTATGTATGAGAGCATACGAATAGGGTAGTTTTTCCAGATCTCTGTTTTCTCCTTCGAACTCCTTTCCCTCAAAATTTCCCCCTGGTTTGCATTTCACTGTTTCTCCAGAATATTATATCCTCCCTGCATTTTGGATTTGTTGTTTTGGTTCTGGTTCAAATACAGGCATGGAAGATGGAGAAGGTTCATATACAGGCATGGAAGATGGAGAAGGTTCAAATAACCTTTCGGAAAAACTACCAAAAAGGGTCCTCGGCGATGGTTACTACCCGTTGGTGCTCGGTTGAACATATATTCAAAGGCCAATGTCATTGGCCTCTTTGTCGAAGCGTTAAAGGGTACTGAAGATCTTGAGAAGCTACTCCATTCCCAGTTTGGGAAGTTGTTCCATCTATCTGTTGCAAGATGTTGCAACAGCGTCAAACTAGTCTATGCCCTTCTATCACGACAACTTGTGACCATGAAGAAACACAAGATTTGGTTCATCTTTGGTGGACAGCCTCTGAGATATTTGATACAGGAGTTTAAGGAAATCACTCGATTGAATTGCAATCCCGAACCTGATAGCACAGAAGAAGAAGATGATGTTGGAAAGACAGGAATCTAGAAAGACCTGTTTGGAAGAGCGACTTTTATGAACGTGTTTGATGTGCTTGAAATGCTAAAGGACCCGGATCTACCCCGATGGAAACGGCTACCATTGGCCCTAATCATTCTTGTTGACGGTGTTCTCTTTTGCAATTGCAAAAATCTGGCCCTGACCGAGAAATACGTAGAGATGTTGACTGACTTGGATAGCTTCATGCTGTATCCATGGGACAGGGTATCGTTTAACAAAACAGTATCTCGTTTTCAAGCTCCGAAGCTAATCACGGATGCCGAGAAAAGGGAGAATCCTTTAACACGATTTCGTCGTTAACTTAAACAGAAAACTAGTGCATGCTACGGGTTCCCTTTATCACTACAACTCATGGCCCTTCAATCTATACCAATGTTGGTCTCCAAAATTCCTCAACCTGATAACTTGAAGACTTTCATTGAAGATCCCGAAGGTTGTCAAAACGTTATCACACTATTGCATCTTGAGGACATACTTGTCGTGGAATCCGACCCTCTGGTAAGTTATGTGTAGTATTATATTTAGTCTTATTTGTAGTACTTGTCTTATAAGATAAGTAGTCTGTGATTGTGTTGGTAATTTTGCAATTTTTTTTGGGTCTAAGTTGTCAGTGGAACAGACGGTAGTGGATGGTGGTGACAATGACCACCATAATGAATTGCGTTGGGGAGATGAGGTAGAGGATGCCGAAGTTGCATTCATGCAGGAACTCATGGCCGAGGGGTACAAATTCTCACCTTCAGATTTTGCTGTGGCACCGGCACCTATCGTGGATCTTAGTGATGCAGAGGATGAGGGAAACAATGAACAGGAACCGGAGCCATCCACCCGACCGAAGAAGAAACTGAAAACACATCAAACTGAAAAACGAAAACCGTAGAGGAAAAGAGGCAAGGGCAAAAACTCGTCTAATTTATAGGAAGATGAAAGCCCTGAAAGTGGACAGATTGCAGATCTTAAAAGATGGATAGTAAGTCAGAATGAATTGCTCCTGAGTAAGATTAAGACCGAGTTGGACAAGAGATTGGGCGTATACCAACCGGACAAAGAAGATGACGGTGTACACCATGAAAAAAAAGATGGGGAACAGGGTGACGAAGGACATCAACCTAAAAAGGTGGTGAAAATCCGGATGAAGATGAAGATGAAGATGGAGGTGAAGAAGGAGGTGATGATGGTGCACAGTCTAGCGTACGCCATGATGATGGTGTACACCAGAAAGAAAAAGATGATGTAGAAGGGACATCTACTTAATATGGCGGGGACCATTATTCTCCCAGGGACCATGCTAACTTGAAGACTCCAGAAGCTCCAACGAAGACCCCTAAACCTGAACAAGCCAATTCAGGAACAAGTCGCCTACCTCTTTACTGCGTCAATCCGGATGAAGATCCACGTTCTGGTACCAACGAGGTGAGCAAATTTTTTAGTCAGCAGCTGACTCTATTAAGTTTCATAACGGGTGTGTACTATGCAATAATTTTTCTGCCTTACTCAGGTGGATGGTGGTCGAACAAATTTGGGGTCAGGCATCTTAGTAGTCTACAAACCTCATACTGCTCACCCATTGAGTTACGCATATAATAAAAATGAAGCACAGACAGATGCACATGATGCACAAGTCAGACATTAAATTTGGCTACTTGGGTATATGGTACTCTTTAAGTATACGTTAGGTATACGGTTGATATGGTATATGCTTTATTGTTATGGTTTATAGGCTGTGGCTAATGAAGCAGAGAACTCAAATGCGGCGAAAGATTACCATACTGCGCCTGAGGATGCAAGTGATGTTTCACATAAGACCCATTGTACTCCAAAACCCCCACAAGAAGTTGAGGGATCGTCTGGTCTAAAGAGAAAAAAAGAGGAACAGGAAGAGGAAGAAGAGGTAGAGGAAAACGCGCACGCGTACGGTCGGACAAGATTCGAGATATTTACACCGCAGATTCAAAGGTGAAAGCCCTATTTATATCCAGATCGAAAGCTGAGTACAAACCCCTCGAAACAGTGGAACACCTTTAGATATAGAGTCTTAGAGAGCACGAATTTACCAGTTAATATCTGTCTTGTAAAGCTTTATTATGTTTCTGATACTCTTCCTTCCCAATTCCATTCAGTCTCTTTTGCGAGTGACTGAAAACTGCGTCGCTCCTCTTCTCTCCGACGTTTTTGCACATATCTGCTGATATAAACTAAAGAAAGAATGCATGAGGATTGAAAACAAAGGTTTTGGGTTTAAGGTATGGTACCAGATAAAGATAAACTGGTCATCTAGGACGACAAAGAGTGGTAAAAGTGATGGTAAAAGACGTCCTAGATGTGTATGTCAATGCCTGCCTAAAATCAATGATGAGAAAATTAGATATCAATATTAAATCCAAATAAAATGAGCTAGTATATCCTGTTAGAAAAAATCTCCATGAATAGAAGTCCTCTGGTGGAAGTTCGTAGTGCAAGTACTCTAGCTACCGCCTAGTCTAGTGCTAACCTGATAACACTGTATTTTGACCACTTTTATGGATCGTTTTGAAATATTTTTTTTATGTTTTTAATTGCTTTTAAGTACTTTTATTACGTTTTTCTAGTATTTGTAGTTCCAAGACTCTTTTCAGGTAACTTAGGGAAAAGCTTAACAAAATGGACAGAAAACCAGATTTCAGCTCAGAGTCAAACCGTCAGAAGTTCACCCCTGATTGAAGGCCTTCTCACCGTCTGATCCAGCTCAAATTTGGAGACCTTAAAGATGGAAGTATCAGCTTTCCACTGCACTTTACAGCTTGGCAATCCAACGGTTCAATCAAAAGATACGCAAAGAGCAAGATGTCCCGAAAACCAGCTGGCCAGCACTTCCACCTGCGGCCAACAAGCATTTTTCCGTGGTCAGGAGCATCCCGACCGCGGCAAACCACTCATCCACCCCGGTCAGAGCACTCTCGACCGGGGCCTTCAACCTCCAAGCCAAAAAAGCCCATTTCTAAAGCCCACATTTGGAGAAACACTAAGTGACGTCCAGAGAGGTCTTGAGCACTATAAATACATGTCTTAGGAGCCCTAGAAATCGTGGGTAACCTTAGAGAACCGAATTATTTACTTCATACTTTTATTGTTTTTGCTTTAGCTTTTAGGGAGAGAGAGATTTGTTCTCTTGAACCCTTGTTCTTTCTTTTTCAATTTCAGTTTCTATTCTACTTCTTAATACTATGTTTTTGATTTCGTTCATTATGTCTGAGTAGTTTTATTGTTGGGATTAAAGGATTTTCGATGGGGATTTATATGTTCGATGAGGATTCCATTGGCTATTGAGCTGAATCTTAGAACTTTTTCTTCTGAATTCGTTTTTATTGCATGAGAGTAGCGTCATGAACTACAATCTGATCCAGATGCTTGGTGACACGAAAGTGTTCATCAGGTATCAGATCTAGTTTGGGAGAGCAAAACAAACATAGGAGTGGAAACCTACCTATGGGCGATTTGTGAATTAGGACGAGTCTTAAACATAATGCATCTCTTCTCTTCCAGGGCCAGAGTGGAAACCTACTGGTCAGGGTTGAGAGCGATAGTTGTCTATGATCACGACAGTGGCGTATTCATACGTCTGTGACTCCAGTTCGAAAAGTTTAAGCTAAGATCTTACCAATTTACTCTCTAGCAATGTTTTGAATCGTTCAAACCTCTGAGAAAACTTCCCTGAAGCCCAACGCTTTCTTCCTTATTGTTTTACACCGATTTTCTTTAAGCTTTAATTCAATATTGTCTTTCCTTTTTAGTTCATTTTCATTTAAGCATTAGAATATCCGCTTTTATCATTTTTAGTTATTTTCGTTAAGTTTAGTTATTACATCATTTAATTTCCGTATTCTCTTTTAAGATTTCGTTTTTAGATTTTATACACACTACCAAACCCCTACAAAACCGTTTTTGTTCTAGACTTCCTTACTTTAACTTATTTCAAAGACTTTTTGCAGGAAAAGATCCTCCTTCCCTGTGGATTCGATCCCTAAGTACTATAATCGATCAGCTGTGCACTTGCGGCTATTGATTTCAATTAGGGTAAAACTTGACACACATCAACACCACCATCAAGTTTTTGGCGCCGTTGCCAGGGAAGGCACGCGTTTTCTTTTCTGCAAAACCCCGAGAAAGGTTAGTAAATCGACTCTAGAACCCCCTTTTCTGCAACTTTTCATTTTTCGGTTATTTTGTTTCCATTTCAGAAGATATGGATCCTATAAATCGAAATAAACACAATGAGGAAGGTTTCTATAACACTCCTCAAGCCACCAGACGCAAATGAGCTATCATGCATAGTGTAGAAGTGTGCAGGTCTAAATCATCATAGTTTTGCGTCAAACATTCCTGAAAAATACTTAATGTCGAATAGGTTACATATTAAAATTTAAAAAGTACTTGAAATTTAAAAACAAAGGCAGAAAAATAATTAGTACGGATAGACATCCTCCCCCAGACTTAAATCACACTGTCCTCAGTTTGAAAAAGTTGGTGAGAAGATGGTGAATAAAAGCAAAATAAGATAAAATAAGATAAAAGAAAAGAAAATGATGATAGAACCGTGATGGTAGTGAAGTGCTGGTCAATCACTCATCCTCTGAAGTGTCTTCTGTGAACTGGTGCTGCTCCTGTAAGAAGGTGACAACGTGCTCAAAGCGTCGTCCCTGTCTCTCAACTCTGCGCTCCAGATCGGAATGAGTGTGTGATGATGTGGATGATGAGGTGTGGCCGGTCGGAATAGATGGCTGAAAATGAGCAAAGGCCGCAGCTGCATCACGCCTCGCCTTGGCCACTATGTACTGGCCAATGGTGAATGGTAATCGAGGTACGGATGGCAGAAAATCATCGGATTCCGGAGTCCATCGAGGGCGTCCTCCGTTGCACAATCTCGGGATAGATGATGAAGGTAAGCGGACTCGGTGCTCCTTAGTGCCAGTGCAATATTTGTAACCAAACCTGTCTGGCTCGAAAGCGGCACGAGAGATAGTGTGATCGCGAGAGAGATAAAGTAGATCATACCAGACATCGGGAAGTGGATCATCAAATGAGAAATCGAATCCTACAGTCTGTAGTATCGCTGTAATAGCACTCCCGAAGGCTGGAGTAGCGTCATCGCAACCATGTAAATCATGCTTCACCTTTACAATATTCTGCGATATGATCCAGGCAAAGCAGGCAAGTCGTGAGTCATCCATAAACGGAATCTGAAGTGTAATGAGCTCAGTCTTCAAGACACCTCCCATGTTGGCTCTAGAGAAGATCGTGTGTGCTAAAAGTTTGTGCACAACTCTCACTGCTGGGTGGCTAAGAAGGGCTGACTTAGATCTCCCACTATCGTAAGCTCCATTACCCATCTCTCTCCATAGGTTAAGATCAGGTTCATCTTCAAGGTAGAAGCCATCAGTGTACGGAAGCTTAAGAGCTTCACAAACCTCGGAAATGGTGAGAGAATAAGGCTGTCCGCTGATGGAGAATGACAAGATACCATCTGATGCTCTGGGGTTCCTCCTCATCGTGTGGTGGAGTGTGACGGTCGCTAAAAGCTCACGGACTAGCTCAGGATAAGTCGGAAGGTTCAGCTCCAAGTAGGGTCTCAGCTTAAGTGCATCGATGTACCAGATCACATCCTCTCTGATTCCATGCATCTCGAGTGTATGATAATCAATGCAAGGCATGGGTTTGATGTTCAGCTTCTTGAAACGCCTTGCATAGTCCACTCTCGGGTTTGTCTCCCTCCCAATGTATCGAATCTGTGGTGGTTCGGGAGGTGCTCGTGTTTCTCTTGAATGCTGGAGCAATCTCATCACATAGCTTCTTCTTCTTGGTCTGGCTTGGTTCAGCATGTACTCTCCTAGAGTAGCATCGTCGGGAATATCATCGGAGCTGCCACCAGTTCGACGGCTCCTTCGGGATCTGGTTTCATCCATTTTCTGTAAAATGAAATGATTCTTGGAAAAAGAGTGAGTTTTGGATGCTAATTTTAACACATTAAGATCTGTTATACTAATACTAGTATAAAGAGATTAATTAAAATTATTAGCAAACAAAATTGATATTAAATCAGAGAAATCAAGTAGTTCATGACTAAATTTGGATTTTTGATGTTCTCAACATAGAAATCTTCTAAAAATTGGTTTTTATGAGCAATTTCCATGTGAATTCTAAAGATTACCCAATACTAATCACTAATCACACAAGACTAAATCTTCATCAATTTTGCTGTTCCAAATTCTATTTTTATGAAGCATGAAGAATCCAAATTTCAAAAATCTCAATTCCTCTAAAGCTAGGTGCTAAAATCGATTTTTAGATAACCTAAATGGATAATCTATCATTCTTAAGCTATTTCCACCATCAATAGACCAAGATTCTGGGTTTTTAAAGAAAACCCTAAGTTCAAAATCGAGTAAGAATGGTGAGTTTGATGTTCATACCTTGCTGGAAAGAGAGATTTGATGGCAGAATTGAAATCAGCTTCGAGAAAGAGTGAGGTTTGAGCCAAAAATCTCTTAAAAAGCTTAAAAATTGAAAATGTGTTCTTTCTCCTAAATCTCTAAGTCTTTTGGAAGAGAAGAGAAGAAAGAGTTTTGATCCAAAAAATTTGTTTCTTTTCTTTAAAAAGCGTTTTTGAAGCAAAAACGGAAAATTTTTGGAAATTTTTAAGTTTACGGGAACTTACCTTTTCTTGTTTGCACATTAGGAAAGTTTAAAACTTACAGAGGATCTTTTCGGGTTTTACCGGGAACATTTCGGGAAATACCGGAAATCACCAGGCAAAACCGGGAATCACAGGCAAAACCGGGAATCACAGGCAACACCGGGAAGCGGCAGAAATCCGCGGAATCATCTCAACGACCAACGGCCGTTGTCAGGAGATGCGCGACCGCGGTGGCTGAGGGCTCGGCCGCGGTCACATTTCCGGCGCCGCGGTCGATGCACTCTTGGCCACGGTCAGGTCTGTTGCAACCGCGGGTCTTCCTCCTGCGGCCTATTGTCCAATCTTCTCGTCTTTGCTGGGCAGAGCAGCTAAAGACCTACCTTTTTCTTATTGGTTTTTCTAATTTTCTGATTCTTTTGTGTTTTTTTTTTTTTTTTTTTTATAAAATACCTAATACTTAAAAAGAAAAAGAAAGCATAAACTCAAAAAGGGAAAAGAAAATTAAAAGAAAGAGTACCTAAATGGGTTGCCTCCCATTAAGCGCTTTTGTTTTAAGTCGTTTAGCTCGACGTAAGCATGAGGAATCAGGCTGATTTGAATGGCACTCCACTTGATGTGCCTTTATCACTTCCGGTTGGTGGAGGTTTTACTTCTTCTCCTTGAAGAGAAGTCTTCTTACCTTTAATCTTCTTTCAGACTTTAATGTTGTTCAGAACCCTTTTTGTGTTTTCGATCAGCTCCTGTATTTGATCCTCACTAGTTTCTGTTGCATCCGGTGGAATGATGATCTTGATCTTTGCAAAGGCTTTCGGCTTCTCCTTTTCTTTCTCTTTTGGCCTGTTTCCTTTACTTGGAAATTCATCTAAGATAGTACGATAGTACCTTTTTCTGTCCACATTGAGGAAAACAGCATGCCGGTTTGCGTGATCGATTATTGCTCCTACTGTAGCTAGGAATGGTCTCCCGAAAATGAGTGGCCTCTCCTTGTCTTTATCCATCTCCAGGACTTGGAAATCTGCTGGAACAATCTTATCTCCCACTAGAACTTGTAGATCATGAATCGGCCCTTCAGTATCTTTTTGAGATGAATCTCCAAAGATAACCATAACCGTCGATGTCCTTAAGGTTTTTATGCCCAATCTTTCGGCAAATGCCTTAGACATGATATTGACATTGGCTCCAAAATCGCACAAGCAGTCTGTAAACTTGATTCCTAAAATGAAACACTGGAAAACAAAACGTCCCGGATCATCGGCTTTGGTAAGCCTTTGAAACGGTGATCGTTCGGGTACCTTAAACGGTGGCTGCTTAGGATCGATGTCCTTGTACAGTGGTACAAAGATTGGGGTTTCTTCTTTCTTTCCATCGGTTCCGGACTCTTCTTCGGGCAATGTTGTTATGGCGTTGCAAAACTTCTTAGGGTTATCTTCAACTCTTCCTGGAAGAACTTCACTTTGCCTTTTCATAGAGTCGGCTGTTTGGGCGACTTGCAAATCTAACTTCTTTACGTGCGAAGATAAAGATTCAAACTTACCATTCAGATCATTGTATGCAGTCCACTTTCACGTTCACGTCTTTAGACGCTTTTTCGTTCGTCATAACGAGCTGTTGGATTGACTGTTCAACTCTACCGATTTGTGAAGCTAGCTGGTTCGTCGTGACTCCCTGCTGTTGTACAAATTGATTGTTAAAACCCGTACCTTGGTAGTTATATGGCTGTCGCGGTTGATATGGTACTATTCCTCCAAAGTTTCCACCTTGAAACTTGTTTTGGAATGATTTTTGCTGAGGTGGGTAGTACTGATCTTGAGGGTTCTCCACATTTGGATTGCGGTAAGAGAGATTGTTGTAATTTGCATTCCGGAAGTTGTTGTTGAAGTTGTTGTTGGAGCGATTTTGGTATGGCACCAGTGCTCCTACGTAGTTCACATCTTCTTCTTGAAATGCTTGATTAATGTGATCGATATCACTAGGTCCTTCCTCTTCTGCGCCATTGTTGTTTTCACAAGCATGGATCGGGCGATTGTTGCTCTTCAGAAGCTGGCTCACCATGTTCTTCAACTCGGTTATCTCCTTGTTGTCTGTTCCGGCTTGCTTCATCGATCGATCATATTCAGGACAGTCATTGCTATTGGCTTGAGCCAAATTTTCGATGAGGGCTCTTCCTTGGGTTATCGTCTTTTGCCCAAAATCTCCATTGCTAGCTGTATCAAGTGAAAGTTTGTATTTTGGTTGCAAACCTCGGTAAAATTTGCTCAGCAGGCTTGATCCATGAAATCCATGATGAGGGCAATCGCGTTCATACTCCTTAAAACGTTCCCAAGCTTCATAGAAAGATTCAGTTGGCCCTTGTTGAAAGGTTGAGATCTTCGTTCTCAAATTGTTCGACCTTGACTTAGTGTAGAAGTGGTTCAAGAAAGCAGTTCTACATTCTTCCCAATTAGTAATCGATCCTGCAGGCAAAGACTTCAACCAACGGTGAGCTTTATCTGCTAATGAAAAAGGGAACAACTTACACTTTAAATAGTCAGGTGGAACTTGGTTTGTTCTCATCATGCTGCAAATTTCTTCAAAAAGCTCGATATGGTCCATTGGGTGCTCAGAAGGAACTCCATGGAACTGGTTTTGCTTCACCAATGAGATGATTTGAGGCTTGACTTCAAACTCATTCCGGTTTGGAAATGGTACTTGAATCGCAGATCGATTCTGAAAATTTTGAGTAGGTGCATCAAAGTCAGCTATGCGATGGTTCCTGGCTTGTCTTCGATGTTGATTTGCTGGCGGAATGGGGCGGTGAATGCGTTCATTCGGCTGCATTGCTGGGTGGTCACCATCGGCTACATTGATGGGTGGATCAAGGTCTTCACGTCCTTCTCTCTCTCGGTTCTGGTGGTTTCTTGGAAGAACCTCATCCTCCTCTCCGTCTTGTCGAGCATGATCACCTTCTATGTGATCATTCTCTTCGTTTTCTCCATGTTCGGACCCTTCTTGGTCCATATTTAAATTTTGATTAATAGGATCTCCAGGCTGGTCGTCGTTGGCCATTCCTTGCGTTCGTCTAAGTCTTCGAAGTTCTCTTTCGTGTCTGTCTATCTCATCTAGAATTGGAATGTCTCCTGCAGGTCTACGCCTGGTATTCATGCAATTCAGAGAAAGACAAAAGAAGGGAAAGATAGTTCAGAAAAACTTTAAGAAAGAAGTAGAGATCAGGTGTCTAGAACAGAAGTTAAAACAAGAAAAATAGCAAAAGGCAGCGAAACAAATCCCCGGCAACGGCGCCAAAAACTTGATGCGTGCTCGTGTCAACTACGTGAGGGAACAAGTTTTACCCTTAACAAAACAAATGAAAGCCGCAAGTGCACAGCTAATCAGTTGTAGTATTTAGGGATCGAATCCACAGAGATTTGTGTGCCTGGTATTCTTCTACGGTTTTTAACTTTATGTCTAGACTAAATTGGTTTTAAAGGTTGGTTGTTTTTCTTGCGAATTAAACTAAAACAAAAGAAAGCAAATAAATCTATCCTAAAAAGCAGGTAAAGAAAATCGAATGAAATGCAAATGGAATAAGTAAAATATCGAACTAAACAAAAATAAGGCAAGTAAAATATCGCATGAAAGGTAAATAAAGCAAGTAAATAACGAACTAAGGAAATTGAAATGCAGGTCTAAGAAAGCAAGTAAAAATCGATGGAATTGTAAACTATGGCTAAAAACGCTGAGCTTTTGGGAACTCTAAGGGATCATAATCGGTTTTAACATTAGTGTAGATAGATTGGGATTGACGGATAACAATATATGGGTTCTAGAGCTAGAGTACGGCGGTATGACTACGTCACTGTCGTGATCATAACCAACTGTTTCTCGCAACCCTGACCAGTAGGTTTCCACTCTGGCCCTGGAAGGGAGAGAACGCAAGAGCTGCACAAGACTCGTCAATACTCACGATCTCGCCGCAGGTAGGTTTTCACTCCTACGGAAAAATCGCCTGTTTCATTCTAGGGCTGATACTTAATGAAAACTTTCGCAACACTAACTATCTAGATCAGATACTAGTTGATCAATCAAGCATACATGCAATAAGAACAAGAATAAACAGAGAACAGGTCGAAATCCCAGATCTATAAACCTAGATGTCTTAATCGATTATGAGAGCCCCTTTCGGGAACCCTAAGCCCAACTCGGGATCTACTCAGACATGGCTGAGTTCGACATCATCATTGGTTTTAATAAAAGTAATGAAAAACAGTAAATAAAAGAGATAAAGAAAGCTTCTCTATTGAAGAACTCGGACTTGAACAATCTTCTACAAAAATCTCATAAAAACGGCTAAAGGAAAAGGGTTTCTGTAAAGTATGAAAAGCTCTCTCTAAAAACCACCTAAATGACATGTATTTATAGTCTCCAATACTCCATGGTCTCTAGGGTTCCGGAATTGAGGCTGGGAATGACTTTGGGCTTCAGATAAGTGGGCTTTAAGTCGGAGGTTGAATGCCGCGGTCGGGAGTGTTGTGACCGCGGCAATTGGCTTGTTGGCCGCGGTTGGGAAGCTTCTGACCGCGGCAAATAGCTTGTTGGCCGCGGTCGCGTGAGTTGCTGGCCGACTCCGCGTGGCTCCGGGGCTAATGGAGTATCTTGAGATCCAACCGTTGGATGTTTGCAAACCAAGTGCATTTGAAAGCTGGTTGATTCTTCTATAAGTTGTCCAATTTTGAGGGTGATCAGACGGTGAGAAGGTCTTCGTCTCTCCATGAGAGTTCTGACGGTCTGCATTTATCCAAAAGAGTCTTTTTGTTCCATTTTGTGCCTCTTTATCTCAAATTACCTGAAAAGTCTTTTAAAATCCGGAAACATAGAAATCCTTTGAAAACCTTTGAAAATGGAGTAAAAACACCTGTAAAAGATATTAAAATGATCCATAAAAATGGTCAAAATCCGGTGTTATCAATAACGAACATATTTTTTGGGAGATCGAGATAAAATCAGGTCCACCTCCTTCTGCTCCGCCTCCTTCTGCTCTGTCTCCTTCTGCTCTCCCTCTTTCAGCTCCGCCTCTTTCAGCTCCGCCTCTTTCAGCTCTGGCTCTTTCTGCTTCAGCTCCTTCTGCTTCAGCTCCTTCCGCTTCTTCTCTTTCTCATCTGACTCCTTCTGATTCGGCTGCTTCTGCTTCTTCCGTTTCTCAGTTGTCACCACACTTTCAAGTTTCTCTCCACCTTCGGGAGGATCTTCATGTTCTTCTTCGTCTCCTTTTTCCTCCTTTCTTCCTTCTTCATTTCGTAAAACTTCTCCTTCCTCATCTCCTGGTCCTTCTCTTCTTGCCTCTTTCACATATTGTTCTACAGAGCAGAGTCTTATATCAATGTCATTCATGCGGTCACTGATTCGGAAAAACTGAGCATCCATACTCTTCTGCAAGCTCTGCAGCTGTTTCACCAATCCAAGAGATGCCACATTCTCCGTAGCCACATTTTCCTTAGCCATTGCAGGATGGTTTACCCACTCCTTATTATCTAAGGCATCAACATCCATCTTACATATCTTTTTCCAGAATATCGGCTTCTCTTCCTCAACTAAACACCTCGTCCAATTGTCAGGAACTATATCACTGATATCTTTCTCTTCATTCCTCTCCATGACTCCAGCAAGCATAATTTCCTCATCCTCATATGATTGCAATATACTCTTGATGACCCTAGTGTTACCTAGTGTTTCATTGAGTTCCGACAAAGAGAAACCTTTTAGGGTGAATGGTTAGAACTTCTGCCTGCACATACGGGGCCAATCCCTATCTGGTCCTCTAACATCTTCTCTGTATTTGTACTTCAGACATGGGATGACCTCAAAATCTGGCAATTACACATAACCCAATAAATTACACTTAAGCTCATAGTATTACAACTACACATAGACCTACGAATTCTTTATAATGTGACATAAATCCAAGGGAGTAACAAAGCTTGGAAATGTCCATGCATCTCTTTCGATGACCACTTTGAAATGCCTTATTGTGTGCTCAATCTCCTTCATATTTACATCGAAGGAATACTTACCCCAACGAAACCTTCTACAAGCCTCAAGATCCACAATCCTCAGGAATAAGGGGTCAACAGATGGGGTTCCCTTTCCGATTTTTGTCTTCCCATTAATTATAGAGGATAAAAAGTAGGCGACACACATCTTCAACCGTGATTGCGATTGTAAATGGGGTTTGTTTTTTCGTTTTACTAAGCTTCAAGTTTAAAATTTACAACCCCTAAATGTCTGCAAGTGCACAGATGTGCGCTGTAGTACTTAGGGTATCGATTCACAGAGACTTAGTTGTTTCAGTACGAATTCACGGCTATGCTTAAATCAGATTAGAACTAAACAATTTGGGTTTTGGTTTTGGGTTTTGGTTGTCACTAAATCTAAATTAGAAAGCAAGTAAAAACTAAAGAGCAATTGAAAACGAAAGCAAGTAAAGCAAGTAAAAAGCGATTAAACTAGGCGATTGGAAGCAGGTAATATCGAATGAAAAGAAAAGGTTGTAAGTAATTAAAGACAAACGTTGGGGCTCAAGGGTAATTCGCAGGGGTTCATGGTCTAATCTATGTCGATTTTAAACAAGTGATAAAGGTAATCAGCTACGTATGTTCTAGAACTCGAGGCACGGAAGTATGAATAGCCTACTTTCGCAGCACTAAACAACTATCTCTCGCAACCCTGATCAGTAAGTTTCCACTCTGATCCTGGAAGGGAGAAGATGCAATAGCAGAACAAGACTCATCAACATTCACAACTCAACTATAGGTAGGTTTCCACACCTATAGAAGAATTGCTCGTTTCACCCTAGTTCATACAATCAATGAAAACTTTCGCAACATATCATATCAGATCAGCTTCTAAGTGGCCAGCAAAGAATCACGCAGTAAGACTAAAGGCAAACAAAGAACATCTAGAAGATTAATAATCATAAATCTATCGATTCATAAACAAAGACACATGAAATCCCCTTTGAACAATCCCTTTAAACCCAACTGGGTAACTACTCAAACATATTGTAAACAATCATCACAAAGTATTGAAAGTTGCAGGAAATTAAAGAAGACAGAGAAGAAAAACGAAGAACAGAGGCGACGACGGAGGCGCGATGATGCACTCCAGCGGCGGCTCCTTCTCCAAGATAGGCGGCCTCTCTCTCTAGGGTTTTGAGTCTCACACGAAAATTTAAGTACAGAAAGGAACACACACTTTAGAATGACCTAAAGGATGTATTTATAGCTTATGGAGTGGTCCTGGACACTTAGGGCTTCAAAAATAACGAAAGGAATTGATCTGGGCTTTAATTAAGTCTTCTGGAAAGTGAACGACTAAGTTCCGCGGTTGCGGTGGCTCTACCCGCGGGAAAATAGGTGTTGGCCGCGGTCCCGGCACACGGCTCTCTTCTGGAACTGCATTTTTTTGTCATTCTTGCATCGGGAGTATCTGAAGATCTAACCGTTGGATTGTCTCCAAACCAAGTGCATTAGAAAATTAAGTCAAAATTAAGTCCAGATAAAATGAGCTAGTATATCCTGTCAGAAAGAATCTCCATGAATAGAAGTCTTCTGGTGGGATTTCGTAATGCAAGTATTCTAGCTACCGCCTAGTCTAGGCCTAAATCACAAAAAGAGCAAAAAACGAGGAAATAGCGTAGAAGCACACTGGTCTAAATCATCATAGTAATGTTTATTGTGTTCCTGGCTTGAAAATTATTTGGAAAACATTTTGAAAACGATTTTTGAAAAATTTTATGAAAAACATTTTGAAAAACTTTTTTTTTTTGTGTGTGTCCAAAACAAACTCAAAACAAATCAAATTTCATTAGTAACGGATGAACATCCTCCCCCAGACTTATTTCACACTGTCCTCAGTGTGATAAATCTTGGAAAAAATGGTAAAGAAAATAGAAAAGTTGAAATGTTTAAGTGAACTTATCGTGTTGGAGAGTGCTGCTCATCTTTTGTATTTATTCTTCCTTATTGAAAACCTGAAATTAAATGAAATAGAAACAAAGCAATGGAAATAGAAAATAAAGGTCAAAAGGAAATAGATAAAATACCAAGTGGGTTACCTCCCACTAAGCGCTTGTTTCAAGTCATTAGCTTGACATTGTTGCTCGATTAGACTTAACCGGGGTTGTGACACTCCTTGACTTCATCCTTGGCCGAGGATGGATCAATTAAAAACATCACTTCTCTTTCGTTTTCTCTTTCTTCAGCCAGATATGGCTTTACGCGCTGTCCATTCACTGTAAATGAGTTTCCGGTTCTCTCACAGGACAATGGCTCCGTATGGCTTGACTTTCTTTATCGTGAAGGGTCCTGACCATCTTGAACGTAATTTTCCTGGAAAAAGCTTAAGACGAGAATTGAAAAGAAGTACCTTATCGTTAGGAGCAAAAGTTCTATGAATAATCTTCTTATCATGATATGCTTTAGTCTTCTCCTTGTAGATCTTCGTGTTTTCGTAGGCATTGTGTCGGATTTCTTCTAACTCGTGCAGTTGAAGTACTCTTCTTTCTCCAGCTGTTTTCAGGTTCATGTTCATCTCCTTGATAGCCAATTGCGCCTTATACTCGAGCTCTACTAGAAGGTGACATGCTTTTCCATAAAATAGGTTGAATGGTGTTGTTCCCAATGGTGTCTTGAATGTTGTTTGATATGCCCATAATGCGTCATCAAGCTTGGTAGACCAATCCTTGCAATGAAACTGCAGTAGTTTTCTGCAAAATCGACTTGATTTCTCTGTTTGAGATCTCTACTTGACCGCTGGTTTGGGGATGGTATGAAGAAGCAACTTTATGTGTAACTCCATTCTTTCTAAGAAGGTTCTCAAAAACTCTGTTGATGAAATGCGATCCTCCGTCGCTTATCACAATTCTAGGAACTCCAAAACGCGGGATTATCACAGATTTAAACAGCTTCATGACAACTTTCGCATCATTGGTGGGACTAGCGACTGTTTCAACCCACTTAGATACGTAGTCTACTGCTACTAAGATGTATTGGTTTCCAAAAGAAGTTGGAAAGGGTCCCATAAAATCTATTCCCCAGACATCGAAAATTTTAACTTCGAGAATAAAATTTTGAGGCATCTCATTCCTTTTGCTTATGTTTCCCATTCTTTGGCATTTATCGCATTGCGATATGTAAGCTTGAGTATCTTTGAACAGAGTAGGCCACCAAAAACCTGCTTGTAAGATCTTTGAAGCGGTTTTAAAGGTTGCAAAATGTCCTGTGTAAGACGAGCTATGGCATCCGAATAAAATTCCTTCCATCTCTTCTTCAGCCACGCATCTTTGGAATAACCCATCAGCACATCTCTTATAGAGATAGGGTTCATCCAAAAAATAATGTCTTATGTCTTTCAGAAAATTTTTCTTCCTATAACCAAAGAATTGTGGTGGTTCTACATCAGCTGCTAGGTAATACGCTATGTGTCTAAACCATGGGGTGTTGAAAGCATCTGATCTTCGCATGAGTTGACGTGGTGGTGCTGCACTGGCATTTGTGGGGGTAGTATCTATTGCATAGATGTTTTCTTCTGGCAAACTGTCATTTAAAGGCAATCTCTCTTCAACTCGAATTCGTGAAAGATTGTCTGCAACTCCATTATCTGCGCCTTTCCGATCTCGAATTTCGATGTCGAATTCTTGCAGTAGGAGGATCCATCTTATCAACCGAGGTTTAGCGTCTTTCTTAGACATTAAATACTTGATTGCAGCATGATCAGTATGAACTATGACCTTAGATCCTACGAGATAAGAACGGAATTTTTCTAATGCAAATACGACAGCTAGAAGTTCTTTTTCTGTTGTTTCATAATTGCATTGAGCTTCGTCTAGAGTTATGCTTGTGTAGTAGATTACGTGCAGTTTCTTATCTTTTTGTTGGCCAAGCACTGCTCCGACTTCATAGTCACTTGCATCGCACATGATTTCGAACGGCAGTTCCCAATCAGGTGCTTGCACGACAGGAGCAGAAACAAGGGCTTCTTTGATCTTATGAAACGCGGCTAAGCACTCATCATCGAACTCGAAGTTCGTTTCCTTGCAAAGCAAACGCGTAAGAGGTCGAGCTATTTGAGAAAAATCTTTTATGAAGCGCCTATAGAATCCTGCATGTCCTAAGAAACTACAGATACCTTTTACGTTTGTGGGAGGTTGTAGGCTGGTCATGACTTCAATTTTAGCTTTGTCAACTTCAATACCTTTTCCGGAAATCCTGTGCCCAAGCACGATTCCGTCTCGCACCATAAAGTGACATTTTTCCCAATTTAATACTAAGTGCTTATCTTCACATCTTTGCAGAACTTTACCAAGGTTGCCTAAGCATTTTTCAAAAGAAGATCCATAGACGGAGAAATCATCCATGAATACTTCCATGAAATCCTCAATAAAATCAGTGAAGATCGACATCATGCACCGCTGGAAGGTAGCGGGTGCATTACACAGTCCAAAAGGCATACATCGGTAAGCAAACGTGCCATATGGACAAGTGAATGTCGGTTTTTCTTGATCCTGGAATTTGGAAAAATCCGGAGTATCCATCAAGAAAGCAATAGTAAGGGTGATTAGCTAATCTTTCTAGCATTTGATCTATGAAGGGAAGTGGAAAATGATCTTTCCTAGTTGCTGCATTCAGTTTCCGGTAATCGATACACATACGATGTCCAGTTACTGTTCTTGTAGCGATCATTTCATCTTTATCGTTTTTAATGACAGTGACTCCTCCTTTCTTCGGAACAACATGAACTGGGCTAACCCAAGTGCTATCTGAGATAGGAAAGATTATTCCAGCTTCTAAAAGCTTCATAATCTCCTTCTTGAAAACATCCATGAGATTAGGGTTCAGTCTCCTTTGACTTTCGATTGAGTTTTTAGCATTATCCTCTAGATTTATCTTGTGCATACAAAGATCTGGAGAGATTCCAGGTATGTCATCAAGCGAATATCCTAAGGCTTTTCTATGCTTTCTCAGCTCAGTCAACAACATTGTGGTTTCTTCTTTCGTCAAACCAGAGTTTATTTTGACAGGATAAGTAGAATTTGGTCCAAGGAAAGCGTACTTAAGTCCGACGGGAAGAGGTCTAAGCTCGACTTTAGGGGCTTTAAGCTCGCTCCAAGGATCATTAATTGCTGCAGCAGTGTCTTTAGGAGGTGTTGGAATGTTTGTTTGGTCCTTAAGATCTAGATAGTTTAGAGGTTTCCTATAAGTTTCGGATTTATCAAGCATACGTGCGCATTCACTTGTAATCTCTTCAAGGAAATTGCGTTCGTCTTTTGCGGGTGAAAGCGTGACACTTAAAGGGTCGTCTAGAAGCAGATCTTCATAGACTTCCTTAATAATTCCGTCTAACTCATCAACCCAACAAATTTTGCCATCCAGAGTCGGTTTATCGAAACTTTTGTTCATGTCAAACTGCATAACTAGGCCGGCTAGATGACAGTCGATTTTTCCTTCAGGAACATTGATTATGGCTCCGGCTGTAGATAGGAATGGTCGTCCAAGAATAAGTGGATCCTTAGGTTCTCTTTCTAGTTCTAGAACTACGAAATCGGTGGGTATGGAACATTTTTCGATTTCGACAGGAACATCAATTAAGATACTTACAGGTTGTCTAACAGAACGATCAGCTAGTACTAAAGAAATTTTAGTGGGCTTGAAAGTGTGATGTCCTAAACGTTTTGCTACTGAAAGAGGCATCATGTTTATGGTAGATCCTAAATCGCAGAGAGCACGCTCGAAAGCTACATCATTGATGGTGCAGGAAAGTACGAAACTTCCAGGATCGTTTTTCTTTTCAGGGATTCGGCTTTGCAGGATAGAACTACATTCATGGGTTATCATCATAAAGCCTTCTTCAAGAGTTAAAGAATTTGTTAGAATACCCTTCATGTATTTTCTTAAAGCGGGAATCATAGCACAAGCTTCTACGAAAGGTAATCTCACATTTAATTGATCGATCAGCTCGTTCAGCTTAGCTTTTTCTTTCTCTTTCTTAGGGGCTCTTAAGGCTCTAGGATATGGAGGTTTAGGTTTATAGACACGAGTTGGTGAAGGTGGAATCGGGTCTTCTCCAAGGATTTCCCGGGATGAATCTTCTCTTACTTCTTCTCCATCCTTCTCTCCTACCACTTCTTTTTCAACATCTTCAATCGTGATTTGATGGTGGTGTGTTGTGGGTGTCAAGTTTTACCCTAATTGAAATCAATAGCCGCAAGTGCACAGCTGATCGATTGTAGTACTTAGGGATCGAATCCACAGGGAAGGAGGATCTTTTCCTGCAAAAAGCCTTTGAAATAAGTTAAAGTAAGGAAGTCTAGAAAAAAAACGGTTTAGTGGGGGTTTGGTAGTGTGTTTAAAATCTAAAAACGAAATCCTAAAAGAGAATACGGAAATTAAATGGCGTAATAACTAAACTTAACGAAAATGACTAAAAATGATAAAAACGGATATTCTAATGCTTAAATGAAAATGAACTAAAAAGGAAAGACAATATTGAACTAAAGCTTGAAAGAAAATCGGTGTAAATCAATGGAGAAGAAAGCGTTGGGGTTCAGGGAAGTTTTTTCAGGGGTACGAACGATTCAAAACATTGCTAGAGAGGAAATTTTGTAAGATCTTAGCTTAAACTTTTCGAACTGGAGTCACGGACGTATGAATATGCCACTGTCGTGATCATAGACAACTATCTCTCTCAACCCTGACCAGTAGGTTTCCACTCTGGCCCTAGAAGAGAAGAGATGCATTATGTTTAAGACTCGTCCTAATTCACAAATCGCCCATAGGTAGGTTTCCACTCCTATGTTTGTTTTGCTCTCCCAAACTAGATCTGATACCTCAATAGCCAATGGAATCCTCAACGAACATATATATCCCCATCGAAAATCCCTTAATCCCAACAATAAAAATACTCAGACATAATGAACGAAATCAAAGACAAAATATTAAGAAGTAGAATAGAAACCGAAATTGATAAAGAAAGAACAAGGGTTCAAGAGAACAAATCTCTCTCTCCCTAAAAGCTAAAGCAAAAACAATAAAAGTATGAAGTAATGATAGATGGTATTCGGTTCCCCCATTTCTAGGACTCCTAAGACATGTATTTATAGTGCTCAAGACCTCTCTGGACGTCACTTAGGGTTTCTCCAAATGTGGGCTTCAGAAATGGGCTTTTTGGGCTCGGAGGTTGAAGGCCACGGTCGGGAGTGCTCTGACCGCGGGGAATGGGTGGTTTTCCGCGGTCGGGATGCTCCTGACCGCGGGAAAATGCTTGTCGGCCGCGGGTGGAAGTGCTTGCCGGCTGGTTTACGGGACATCTTGCTCTTCGCGTATCTTTTGATTGAACCGTTGGATTGCCAAGCTGTAAAGTGCACTGGAAAGCTGATACTTCCATCTTTAAGGTCTCCAAATTTGAGCTGGATCAGACGGTGAGAAGGCCTTCAATCAGGGGTGAACTTCTGACGGTTTGACTATGAGCTAAAATCTGGTTTTCTATCCATTTTGTTAAGTTTTTCCCTAAGTTACCTGAAAAGAGTCTTGGAACTACAAATACTAGAAAAACTTAATAAAAGTACTTAAAAGCAATTAAAAACATAGAAAAAGTATTTCAAGACGATCCATAAAAGTGGTCAAAATACGGTGTTATCAACTCCCCCAGACTTAAACCTTTGTTTGTCCTCAAACAAAGCAAAAGCCTAAACTGGTTAAGTGAAAACAAAAATAGGATATGCACAAATCTCATAGACATGAACTCTAAACTAGGACCAAAGATAGTGCATCAATCCACAACTTAGTCTAGAAAATTCTCACCAAAGCACAAGAGATACTAGTCCACTTTTTCCGTCATGCAAAACTTAAACAATTTAAATCTTGATTTCAGTCAACTAGCTCTCTACATTCATTAAGTTCAATAGTGAGTACTCATTAAAGACATCATCCAGGGTAGACGGCGTTTGGCATTCAAGGGCTATTTAAGTGGTGGAGTTAAAGTGTTTCGGGTTACCTGAAGATCTGGAGGATGCAAGATAATATGCAAAACCGCAAGAGAGATAAGGACCTGCTGATGACCACAGTTTTCAATCACTTCTTCTTGCCAAATGTTGTTGCATAATCCTTCCTCCTTTGTTGTAAACAGCTGTTCCCCCAGACTTAGATTCTTTCCGGGAATCAGAAAACAATCTCCAAAACTCCATAAAATCGAACTCCAATTGCCTTGGGACTTAAAATTCGACCTCTCTAGACTCTCTAAGGCTTTTATCTCCTTTCTTTTCTTATTTTTGGATTTTGTTTTTAGGAAAGGAAATGCCTTTTAAAGAGAGAGAGAGAGACTAGAGGACGAGATTGTACCAAAGTTTGAGATTTTTCTAAGGCAAACTGAGTTTCTCTTGTATTGAATCCTTCCGGGAACTTTTCCGGCAAATCGCAGGTCTCTGTCCTTGGTGACTGAAAACTGCGTTGTTCCTCTTTCTCTCCAACGTTTTTGCACTTATCTGCATATAAGACAATAGAAAACAAGAGTGCATGTGGTTTGAAAGAGGATTGGTTAAGGTGGGGAACTAGCTAAAGATGAACTAGCCATTCAGGATCAATAGAGAGTGGTAAAAGGATAAAAGAGTCCTGAATGTATGATTCGTTTCCCTGGTCTAATGCTTCAATGAGAAAATTAACTCCAAATTAAGTCCAAATAAAACAGAGCTAGTGTATCCCTTCATCTAAATCGAAATCATTCAAATTCCTCTGGGGTACTTCGTTTCAAATGTGCTTAGCTACCGCCTAGTCTAGTCCTAAATCATGAATGAGCATGTCACTAGGAACAGTCTAAAGCACACAGTCAACTATCATTGATTCATGTTCACCATTCCCTTTTAAACGTATTTTGTTTTGAAAACCGATTTTGAAAAACTTTAAGGAAAATGCAAAAAGTGTAGATAATGCAAGACTCATGAAAGAAAGGTGGTTAGAAAGGGATGAAATCCTCCCCCAGACTTAAATCACACTGTCCTCAGTGTGAAACAAGTCGAGATTGGATGAGAAAAATGCATAGATAATCGAACTGGTAAGGACAAAGAGAACTTACCTGGATCCGGGATGCTGGTGGAGATTAACCGGATTCATTCGAAGGGGTTTGGGAAGGTGATTAGGTGGTGATGAAGGTGGTGGAGGGTGATGAATGAGGTGGAGGGTGATTGGTGAGGTGAAATGAGGTGAAAGGGGTGGTTTGGGTCGGGCTTGGATGTCAACGACCAAGTGCCGCGGTCAGGGGCTGCACGACCGCGGCAATCAAGCACTTGGCCGCAGTCAGGACTACGCGACCGCGGCCGACGGTAGGTTTCCCGCGGTCAGAACGTCTGCGACCGTGGGGGCTTATATCGCGGCCTCTTCCTGCTTCTCTTTGGTTCCTGCTGAGCCGAGCAGTCAGGTACCATCCTTCTTTTTGGTTTTTTCGGGTTTTTTGATTTTTTTTTTTGCTTTTTTTTGTTTTATAAGAAACACCTGAAACTAAGAAAAAGAAAGAGATCAAAAAAAAAAGAAAGAAAAATCCTAAAGAAAACAATACCTAAATGGGTTGCCTCCCATTAAGCGCTTCTGTTTTAAGTCGTTTAGCTCGACTTTTGGTGTTGGACGTGACTTATTCCAATGAAGAAGACCTTGTCCTGAGACAAGTCTTTTTCGACATCTCCTTGCTTTGCTTAGCAGGTTCTTCGTCACTCCAAAGTTCTTCTTCAAACTCTTCTGTTGCAGAACGTTTTCCTGCTTTGCTATTGTATGGAACAGTTTCTGTGAAGACATCTTTGCCGATATTAGCAAATGAAATCCTCCGGTTTGGCCAGTCCATTATAGCTCCGGAAGTTGCTAGAAAAGACCATCCCAGAATCACTGGATATGTTGCATCTCTCGTTTCGACAATGTAGAAGTCGACAGGCACTATGCAATCTCCTATTCTCAAAGGAATTTCATGAGCTATTCCTTGAGGTGTTGCATTGGAATCGTCAGCTAAGCTAATCTTTGCTCTAGTCCTGCGCAGGTGTTTGATACCAAGTCTCAAAGCAATTGCCTTGGACATCATGTTAAGACAAGCCCCAGAATCACATAGCACGTTTTTAAATATCTCTCCTCTAATAGAACAAGAGATAAGAAACTGACCTATACCTTCTATTTTATGAAGTGTTCGAACAGGTTTACCTCTTCTGGCATGATTGAACAAGTCTTCTATCTCAGGGATTGATTCTTTGCTCTCACAGAAGTAGTGGCCTATCATGAAGTCCTTGCAAGCTTTGGCAAACGTGATTCCTTCAGGTAAATTTCGAACCACATCATTGAATTCATCGAGCTTTTCTTTGCTGATTTTGTTGGTGTAGTGGCTGCAGTCTTCTGGATTTTTGAGGTGAATCGCATAGACAGCTGCTTCTGGTGTTGTCATGTATCGAGCTCTCATAAAGTATCTATGGATATCCTCTTTAGACTCCTTGCAGTACCTGAAAAAGACTTGCAAACGACCAAGTTTCCAGATTTCATCAAAGCTTAAATGAGCAGGGAATGACCTGACTACGTTGTTGAACTCCATTAGTTTTTCTCTACTGATGATGTTGGTGATCCATTGAATCTCTCCTGAGTCGTCTTCCGAGGAATATCCTGCGTTTGGATCTTCTACAAACAACCCATACTCTTCATCTTCAGAGTATTGCTCTTCATACTCATCTTCACAAGACAAAGCAATGTTGCAAGGCCATGACTTGTCCTCTTCTTCAGATCTTTGGGTGCTTATGGAGCAAACCAGTTGTTGTTGAAGTGGTTTAGTCATCCCAGGAGGTGTACCAGACGTACAGATGCTTGTATGAGCTGAACGGGACTGTTTTGAAACGTTTTTACGGTTGGCCTTGACTGCAGGTGACGCGACCGCGGGGAAGCGACCATGGGCCGCAGGCAGACCCATCACGACCGCGGGGGAACGCCTGTTGGCCGCGGTCGGAGCCAACGCGACTGCGGGGATTTGCCTCCGAGTTGCTCTGCTGCTGTTGCTTCCTCTTTTGCCTCCTTGGTGGTCTCCTGGGTCTTCTGGCTTGATGTACTTCCTCTCTGGGCTTGAGTCTTTAGTTTTGGTTGTTGGAATCTGCTCTCCAAGTCCTTGCATGATCTCCTCAAACTTTTCTTCAACTTCATCAAGAGCATAGACTACTTTGTCCATGGTTGAGTCAAGCTCTTCGGTTTTGTCGATGACTTTTTAAAACTTCTCTGAAACTTCGACTGTAAAGTCATAAGACTCATTCTTGGCTTTGTTTAGGGCTTTGTCCACGTCATCAAGTTTGAAATCCAGGTCCATGACTTTGTTTTTGGTGTTGCGAAGCTCATAGTTGTGCTTTGCTTGCTCTTCCTCCATGCTGTTGAACCTGTTAGCAATCATAGCTGCATCCTTGGTTGCACGTTCCTCTATTGAATTGACTTGTGAGGCTAGGTTATCGATTTTTTCATTGAAAAGTTTCGATATCCCATCAATCCTTTCGTTTAGAGCAGTTGTAGCGGTTGCTTGAGCTTCTATGAATTGTCTGATCACGCCTTCGAGCTGACTCAGTCTGTTGCTGAGCTGGACGTTCTCATCTTGCTGGAGAACCTGGTGAGGTAGGCGATACATAGAGTATCTAGGGTTTGCCATTTGAGGTGCGTAGGGATCCTTCTGGAACGTTCTGTAGTCTTCGGGTTGAGTCTCTTCGTAGAGATCGCGTAGATGCTTCTCTCTGCGTCTGGTGGCTTGAGGAGTATTATAGAAACCTTCCTCATAGTGTATATTTCGATTTATAGGATCCATATCTTCTGAAATGGAAACAAAATAACCGAAAAATGGAAAGTTGCAGAAAAGGGGGTTCTAGAGTTGATTTACTAACCTTTCTCGGGGGTTTGAAGAAAAGAAAATGCGTGCTTTCCCCGGCAATGGCGCCAAAAAAACTTGATGGTGGTGTGTTGTGGGTGTCAAGTTTTACCCTAATTGAAATCAATAGCCGCAAGTGCACAGCTGATCGATTGTAGTACTTAGGGATCGAATCCACAAGGAAGGAGGATCTTTTCCTGCAAACAGCCTTTGAAATAAGTTAAAGTAAGGAAGTCTAGAACAAAAACGGTTTAGTGGGGGTTTGGTAGTGTGTTTAAAATCTAAAAACGAAATCTTAAAAGAGAATACGGAAATTAAATGGCGTAATAACTAAACTTAACGAAAATGACTAAAAATGATAAAAACGGATATTCTAATGCTTAAATGAAAATAACTAAAAAGGAAAGAAAATATTGAACTAAAGCTTGAAAGAAAATCGGTGTAAATCAATGGAGAAGAAAGCGTTGGGGTTCAGGGAAGTTTTCTCAGGGGTACGAACTATTCAAAACATTGCTAGAGAGTAAATTTTGTAAGATCTTAGCTTAAACTTTTCGAACTGGAGTCACGGACGTATAAATACACCACTGTCGTGATCATAGACAACTATCTCTCTCAACCCTGGCCAGTATGTTTCCACTCTGGCCCTGGAAGAGAATAGATGCATTATTTTTAAGACTCGTCCTAATTCACAAATCGCCCATAGGTAGGTTTCCACTCCTATGTTTGTTTTGCTCTCCCAAACTAGATCTGATACCTGATGAACATTTTCGTGTCACCAAGCATCTGGATCAGATTGTAGTTCATGACGCTACTCTCATGCAGTAAAAACGAATTCAGAAGAAAAAGTTCTAAGATTCAGCTCAATAGCCAATGGAATCCTCACCGAACATATATATCCCCATCGAAAATCCCTTAATCCCAACAATAAAACTACTCAGACATAATGAACGAAATCAAAGACATAATATTAAGAAGTAGAATAGAAACCGAAATTGATAAAGAAAGAACAAGGGTTCAAGAGAACAAATCTCTCTCTCCCTAAAAGCTAAAGCAAAAACAATAAAAGTATGAAGTAATGATAGATGGTATTCGGTTCCCCCATTTCTAGGGCTCCTAAGACATGTATTTATAGTGCTCAAAACCTCTCTGGACGTCACTTAGGGTTTCTCCAAATGTGGGCTTCAGAAATGGGCTTTTTGGGCTCGGAGGTTGAAGGCCGCGGTCGGGAGTGCTCTGACCGCGGGGAATGGGTGGTTTGCCGCGGTCGGGATGCTCCTGACAGCGGGAAAATGCTTGTTGGCCGCGGGTGGAAGTGCTTGCCGGCTGGTTTACGGGACATCTTGCTCTTCGCGTATCTTTTGACTGAACCGTTGGATTGCCAAGCTGTAAAGTGCACTGGAAAGCTGATACTTCCATATTTAAGGTCTCCAAATTTTAGCTGGATCAGACGGTGAGAAGGCCCTCAATCAGGGGTGAACTTCTGACCGTTTTACTCTTAGCTGAAATCTGGTTTTCTATCCATTTTGTTAAGTTTTTCCCTAAGTTTCCTGAAAAGAGTCTTGAAACTACAAATACTAGAAAAACGTAATAAAAGTACTTAAAAGCAATTAAAAACATAGAAAAAGTATTTCAAGACGATCCATAAAAGTGGTCAAAATACGGTGTTATCATGATTCTTTCTTTTTCTTTCTCCTTTCCTTACCCTTTTCCTCGTCTTCGGGATCTTTAGGAAATTCAGGCTCTTTGTAAGCTAATCCACTCCTAAGTGTGATAGCTTTCACATAATCGGAGGGATCTGCTTCACTTGAGTTTTCGAAGAATTTTCACTTTGCTCCTCTTCAGAATTTTCTAAGTTTTTATAATTAGTTTTGATCATCAGGCTAAGGAGGGTGGAAAAATTTTCATTGAAATCCTCTTGCATCGTTTTTAGCTCAGATCTAAGATCACTAATCTCTTGAGACCTAGATTTTTCAAGCTCTAGAATTCTTTTGTTTAGGTTTTCAGCTTCAGGAGAGGGAAAACTAGGATATGAAACAGGATTAGATTGAATAGCCAAGATTGGTTCGGAAGGTGATTTCCAGGCAAGTTCGGAAGACAGTTTCCCGCGGTCAGAAGGCTCGCGACCGCTGTGAAACAGGTCTTGGCCGCGGTCAGCGTTGTCACACCCGCGGTGAAAGCATGGTTTGCCGCGGTCTGGATGAATGGACCCGCGGTGATCAGAAACGAATGGAAAATCTTGAATTTGATAGACTTCTGCAGTGTTAACCATCCCTTGATCATAAGAATCCATTGGGTTGTCCCAGCCGTCAAAGTTACACGTATTGTGTACCTTATTTGGTTGTTGCAATCCAAGATGACTCATTATGTGATGGAGACACTTTATAACTTCCGAGATCTCTTCTTTCTTCTCAGGAAGTGCAGAATTATCAAAGGTTGCTTGATTACGGATGCTGTTTGCGAAATTTTTAATGAAAACGTGAGCATCGTCTACAGATCTAGTTGAGAAATCTCTATTACTTGCTGTGTCGAAAGAGTGTCGTAACTCTGGAGTTATACCGCGATAGAAGATACCCAGCAGGTATTCTTCGGTATATCCATGGTGTGGACAATCTCTTTGATATTCCCTAAATCTTTCCCAAGTATCTAAAAGATCTTCATCTTTTTGTTGTTTAAAAGTTCTTATCTTGTTTCTTAAGAGATTTGAACGATTTCTAGTGTAAAAACGATTTAGGAAAGCAGTTCTACACGCTGCCCACGTTTTTAGTGAAGTAGGTGGCAGAGATTTTAGCCATTTGCTGGCATTGTCTCTCAAAGAGAATGGGAAAAGACTACACTTGTGGTAATCCCCATTTGCTGTAATGGTTGCACATAATTCTTCGAACGTCTCGATATGGTCTATCGGGTTTTCAAATGAATAACCATAGAATTGATTTTGTTGAACTAAATGGATATAAGGTACCTTAATTTCGGTTTTGCCATATTTTGGTAAGGCTGGTTGAATAGCTCTTCGATCTCCCAAGAATTTCTCGAGTGAATCAAAACTTCCAATCAGTTCATCATCATCTTCACGTTTTGTCGATCTGATTAGCTCATTGTCATCATATATCGGTTCTTCAAACTCGTCATCGGTCATGTCATCGTCGCTTGGATCACCATCCACACGATTTGGTGGATCACCAAGAGTCCTGGGAACATGTTCCCGGCCTCTCATTGCAGAGAAACCTGAAAATTTCAAAAGAAAAAGTAAAAGTAAACAAGTGTTCTAATGGATTTAAGCTGGGATTCGCAACGAAAAAAAAATCAAAGTCCCCGGCAAAGGCGCCAAAATTTTGATTGCGATTGTAAACGGGGTTTGTTTTTTCATTTTACTAAGCTTTAGGTTTTAAATTTATAACCCCTAAATGTCTGCAAGTGCACAGAGGTGCGCTGTAGTACTTAGGGTATCGATCCACAGAGACTTAGTTGTTTCAGTACGAATTCACGGCTATGTTTAAATCAGATTAGAACTAAACAATTTGGGTTTTGGTTTTGAGACAAGTCTTTTCCGACATCTGCTTGCTTTGCCTAGTAGGTTCTTCGTCACTCCAAAGTTCTTCTTCAAACTCTTCTGTTGCAGAACGTTTTCCTACTTTGCTGTTGTATGGGACAGCTTCTATGAAGACATCTTTGTCGATATTAGCAAATGAAATCCTCCGGTTTGGCCAGTCCATTATAGCTCCGGAAGTTGCTAGAAAAGACCATCCGAGAATCACTGGATATGTTGCATCTCTCGTATCGACAATGTAGAAGTCGACAGACACTATGCAATCTCCTATTCTCAAAGGAATTTCACGAGCTATTCCTTGAGGTGTTGCATTGGAATCATCAGCTAGACTAATATTTGCTCTAGTCCTATGCAGGTGTTTAATACCAAGTCTCAAAGCAATTGCCTTGGACATCATGTTAAGACAAGCTCCAGAATCACACAGCACGTTTTTAAACATTTCTCCTCTAATAGAACAAGAGATAAGAAACTGACTTGTAGTCTTGATCTTATGGAGAATTCGGACTTGCCTTTCTCTGTAGGTGTTGGCTGGTGTTTCAAACGCAGAATAGGATTCACAAAAGAAAGCTGCAGCGTCGTATTCAATGATTGAATCGATGTATGGCATCTTTATCTCACTGCATATCTGGTCTTCTTGGATTGAAGAGTCAGCTGAATCTTCAACACATTCCTTTGCCATCATACAAGGTAATGATTCCTGCCAATCTGTTTCTTCATCTGAAACTTGGTTTTCTTCTCCCTGAGTTGCTTTTTTAGGTGCTGGAGGTTGAAGTTGCGACAGAAGATGTATTATTTTTCTCTCAAATCCCGGAGGTGCATCTGAGCGACCAACTCCCGCGGTTAGAGGCGACGCGACCGCGGGAAATAGAGTCTTGGCCGCGGTCGGAACACTCGGACCCGCGGCTCCGGATGTAATCTGCTCATAATCCGTCTCTTCCTTTTTGTACTTGATACGAACCTCTCCAGCTTCTTTATTGGGTAGACCAGCATCATATGAACTCATACCAGGGCGTTGTTGTACATCTTCATCAGGATCTTTGGGAGATCTCTTAGAAAATTTCTCAATTTGCTCAATGTTGGGCATCTGCTCCATTCTTGCATCAATCTCCCGTGCTTTGAGCTTGAGTTTGTTCAGCCTGTGCTCGATCTCCTGCAGCTCTTCGTCTGTCTTTTCTCTATACTAGGAGGCGGATTCCCTGACTTCTTTAATCTCCTGCTTCGATTCGACAATATCACTTGAGTTCTGTATGATGTCATACCCTTGTCTTGTCTGTTCTGTTGCGACTTGGTGGATCATCCCAGCTAGTGTTTGTGCGTCCTTGTGGTTTGCTCTTCCAGAACTCGAACATGATTGGCCACATCATCGAAAACTTTGTTGAACTCTTCAGAGATTGAATCCATTCTCTTGAGCACAGTGTTTTCGGTGAGAATTTGCTGATCAAGGAACTGGTTTATCATTCATTCGAGGCGTCCCAAACATCTGCTGATCCTCAAGTTGTCCTCTTGCTGACTAGGGTTCTGCAGTGGAGGATTATAGGCGTGTGACTCGAAGTAGGTCGGAGGAGGACCATAAGGATCTTCCAGGCGTCGAACAGTCTCTCTGCGCCGGTGGTAAGGGTTGTTTGGCTGGCTGTATCGATCCATGTAGTTAAGATTTCGAGCTTGGTGTTCTTCTCTGCGTCTGGTGGCTTGAGGAGTGTTATTTCGATTTATAGGACCCATATCTTCTGAAATGGAAACAAAATAACCGAAAAATGGAAATATGCAGAAAAAGAGGTTCTAGAGTCGATTTACCAACCTTTCTTGGGGTTTTGCGGAAAAGAAAACGCGTGCTTTCCCCGGCAACGGCGCCAAAAACTTGATGTGGTGTTGTCGTGAGGGTTGTCAAGTTTTACCCTAAATGAAATCAATAGCCGCAAGTTCACAGCTGATCGATTGTAGTACTTAGGGATCGAATCCACAGGGAAGGAGGATCTTTTCTGCAAAAGCCTTTGAAAGAAATACAAAGTAAGGAAGTCTAGAACCAGAAAAGTTTTGTGAGGGTTTTGGTAATGTGTTTAAAATGTAAAAACGAATTTTAAGGAGAAAATACGAGAATTAAATGACCTAATAACTAAACTTAACGAAAACAGGTAAAAACGAGAAAAACGACTAATCTAATTGCTTAAATGAAAATCGATTAAAAAGGAATGAGAATATTGAACTAAAGCTTGAAATAAAAACGGTGTGAATCTATAAGGAAGAAAGTGCTGGGCTTCAGGGAAGTTTTCTCAGGGGTACGAACGATTCAAAACATTGCTAGAGAGTAAATTTGATAAGATCTTAGCTTAAACTTTTCGAACTGGAGTCACGGACGTATGAATACGCCACTGTCGTGATCATAGACAACTATCTCTCTCAACCCTGAACAGTAGGTTTCCATTCTGGCCCTGGAAAAGAAGAGATGAATTATGTTTAAGACTTGTCCTCATTCACAAATCGCCCATAGGTAGGTTTCCACTCCTATGTTTGTTTTGCTCTCCCAAACTAGATCTGACACCGGATGAACACTTTCGTGTCACCAAGCATCTGGATCAGATTGTAGTTCATGACGCTACTCTCATGCAGTAAAAACGAATTCAGAAGAAAAAGTTCATAGATTCGGCTCAAAAGCTCATGGAATCCTCATCGAACATATAAATCTCCATCGAAAATCCCTTAATCCCAACAATAAAACTACTCAGACATAATGAACGAAATCAAAAACATAGTATTAAAAAGTAGAATAGAAACTGAAATTGAAAAAGAAAGAACAAGGGTTCAAGAGACAAATTTCTCTCTCCCTAAAACCTAAAACTTAAAAAGTATTTTAAAACAATAAGAACATATGAAGGCATACAAATTAGGTTTCTAAAACATGTATTTATAGTGCTCAAGACATCTCTGGGCGTCACTTAGGGTTTCTCCAAATGAGGGAATCATTTTGGGCTTCAGAAATGGGCCTTCGGGCTCGGAGGTAGTTTGGCGCGGTCGGGATAGCTGTGACCGTGGGGAATGGGTTTCTGGCCGCGGTCACGGTGCTTCTGACCGCGGGAAATGCTCTGTTGGCCGCGGGTGGAAACGCTTGTCGGCTGGTTTACGGTACATCTTGCTCTTCGTATATCTTTTGATTGAACCGTTGGATTGCCAAGCTGTAAAGTGTGCTGGAAAGCTGATACTTCCATCTTTAAGATCTCCAAATTTGAGCTGGATCAGACGGTGAGAAGGCCTTCAATCGGGGGTGAACTTCTGACGGTTTGACTCTGAGGTGAAATATGGTTTTCTATCCATTTTGTTAAGTTTTTCCCTAAGTTACCTGAAAAGAGTCTTTGACCTACAAATACTAGAAAAACGTAATAAAAGTACTTGAAAGCAATTAAAAACATAGAAAAGGTATTTCAAAACGATCCATAAAAGTAGTCAAAATACGGTGTTATCAGTAAGCATTTAAAAACAAACGTTGGGGCTCAAGGGTAATTCGCAGGGGTTCATGGTCTAAGCTATGTCGATTTTAAACAAGCGATAAAGGTAATCAACTACGTATATTCTAGAACTCGAGGCACAGAAGTATGAATAGCCTACTTTCGCATCACTAAACAACTATCTCTCGCAACCCTGATTAGTAGGTTTCCACTCTGATCCTGGAAGGGAGAAGATGCAATAGCAGAACAAGACTCATCAGCATTCACAACTTAACTATAGGTAGGTTTCCACTCCTATAGAAGAATTGCTCGTTTCACCCTAGTTCAGACAATCAATGAAAACTTTCGCAACATATCATATCAGATCGGCTTCTAAGTGGCCAGCAAAGAATCACGCAGTAAGATTAAAGGCAAACGAGAACATCTAGAAGATTAATAATTGTAAATATATCGATTCATAAACAAAGACACATGAAATTCCCTTTGAACAATCCCTTTAAACCCAACTAGGTAACTACTCAAACATATTGTAAACAATCATCACAGAGTATTGAAAGTTGAAGGAAATTAAAGAAGACATCGACGAAAAACGAAGAACAGAGGCGACGACGGAGGCGCGATGATGCACTCCATCGGCGGCTCCTTCTCCAAGGGTGCCGACCTCTCTCTCTAGGGTTTTGAGTCTCACACGAAAATTTAAGTACAGAAAGGAACACGCACTTTAGAATGACCTAAAAGGGGTATTTATAGCTTCTGGAGTGGTCATGGACACTTAGGGCTTCAAAAATAACGAAAGGAATTGATCTGGGCTTTAATTAAGTCGTCTGGAAAGTGAACGACCAAGTTCCGCGGTCGCGGTGGCTCTACCCGCATGAAAATAGGTGTTGGCCGCGGTCCCGGCACACGGCTCTCTTCTGGAACTGCATTTTTTGTCAGTCTTACATCGGGCGTATCTGAAGATCTAACCGTTGGATTGTCTCCAAACCAAGTTCATTAGAAAGCTGGTTGGATCCTCTATGTTGTCTCAAAGTTTGGAGGTGATCAGAAGGTGAGATGGTCTTCATCGCTTGTCATACTTCTGACGGTCTGCATTTATCCAAAATTGCTCATTTGTTCCAAATTGCATATCTTTTGCCCAAGTTTCCTGTAAAGTCTTTTGAAACTCTAAATTGAAAACAATTTAAAAACCATTGAAAACAGAGTTAAAACACCTGCATAAGACATTATTATGATCCATAAAAGTGGTCAAAATACGGTGTTATCAAACCGATCAGGGGATCTAAACCTCGCATCGACTCTAGCTTTTTTTCAACAGCAGTAAAGGAGGGGACAATTTTCTTGAAATATCTGTTCTTAAACAAATTACTTCCTATGCTCTCATAGTCCTCTGGGTCGGTATACAGTTTAATCCAGACAAAATAGCATAATCTCTAAGGGAATAGTGAATAGGTATGCCATTCAGTACAAACTAAAATTCTCTCTTCTTATTTGTATTTGTTGTCCAAATAAAAAGCAACCACATTCTCATCTTGTGTGTTGTGTCCTCATGCGTAGCCCTATGCATATGCCAAAAGTGCTTGACTTGTGGGTGTTCTCTAAACCATCTCAGCTCATGGGGTTCAAGATCTAGGGACTCCAATTTTGCAACAGCTTTGTGGATATAACATCTTGTTCCCAACTTTATTGCATTATGATATTGACTGGGCTCAAAGAACATTCTCACGGGTGGTAATGGCTAGTTCTCCTCCTCAGTTTCCATAGTTTACGTAGTGTTCTGCCACAACAGTATCTGACAATTACCCGTCTTCGAATCAGCTACTCCTTCTACCATTTTTTCCTGTGGCGAATCGGACTCTGAGTACAGTTCTTGTCTAGCATAACTAAACTCTCTTTCGATACCATCCATGACTCCTATTTTGTAATTACCAACCGAATAGAAAACATATAAATCAATTTTGATTGTACACATAATCGAGTTTAATTCTGCAAAGTTATCTAAAGGATAAATCGTTGAACTCAGACAAAGTAGAAATCAGAGGACGAAGACGAACAAACCTGATTTAGAGTTGATTCAAAACAGGCAACAGCAAATTACTCGTAGCTGTCCCTGTGAATACTACACAAACTAGACGACGACAACGAAGACAATTTCGAATTCGAAATTACTCAAATCATTTTAAAAAAAAAAAAATATCAAGTATCTGCTATTTAGAGTTTGACCAATTCTCCCAATTTGACTGAGGACCGGATTTATTTGGATTCAACCCGATATGAGTGATTGGGTGTGGATCTTAGTGGTTAGGTTCGTAAATAACAAACTTTACTAAGGGCCCCCAAATATTTTACCACTTTTCTTTGTTTAAAATAAATCGAAAACAAAATAATTTTAATAACGAGGATATACGAGAATTTTTATAACGCTGATGGAATATATGAGATTATTTCTCAAGCAATTATGCATATTTAGACTGTGATAAGGTGGATCTTGCATCAGATTAGATTGTTACACGAACGCGCTAAAAATTAAGTACACACGAGCTCTCCAAGGCCTAGGTCGTGTATACCATCTGAAAAAACAAAGGAAATATGCGTATGATGAGATGACAAAGTTGATAGAGAAGGCTCGGAACAATGCATCAGCCTTTGAGAAGCGCTCAGAATATTGTGACCAAGAGATAGCGCAGAGCAACCTAAGCATGGCGAACACAGCTAGATCCTTTGAGAACTTACCCATACCGATACAGAGCCGCAGGTGCGCTAAGCTTCATAGCCATTCTTTGTTTCTTATCCCTGTTTTGTTTAAAGTTGAATGCCAAGCACAATAGAACTAATTTTATGAAACTTTCTAATCACATTTTTTCTTCTTGAAATTGTGTTTACAGTTCTTATGGATGACCATAAAGAAACTGAAGCCATTGAGGAGCTATCAAAAGCCATAGCCTGTAAACCTGACCTCCAACTGTTACATCTACGAGCAGCATTCTTTGATTCAATGCGTGAACCTGCAGACGCTATCAGAGACTGTGAAGCAGCACTGAGTCTTGATCCAAACCACTCAGATACCATCGACCTCTATCGCAAAGCAAGTGAACCACAATCATAGACAAACCCATCTGCAATCTTTTCTTCCTTTTTACACTACGGCGAGAGCATCTTTCCTCTGAAACCATAGATACGGTATGCTTCTATGCCGTTTCATATCCTTTCTGAAACATTCTAGTAGAAAACTAAGCTTGGTTCCTTTGTGATCAAGAAGTTTTGATAGAAGGAACTGGAGACAAACCAAAGGAGTTGCAACTAAATATAAACTTTATTTATACTTCCGCGTTTTGGGTTTTATGTAATTTATTCTGGTTTGATGCAGGTAACATGTAAGTAAAGCAGAGTATTTTCTGGACACAAAAGAAAACACGGAGAAAGATTACCTCTGGTGAAACTGGACTTCTTGTTCCGTCCTGTTTTGTTAGATGTTTCACTTTGTGTTTCTTCTTTTCTTCTCTCTTTTATATAATTTGTATAATTGTATCTGTTGTAATTTATTATTTTCTCATGTTTGTCGTAGTAATTCTCAGACACCTGAAAAAATTTTCCCCCTTTCAAAACAGGAACCATAAAAGTGAGTTGATCAAACTTTACGTTCGCAGATGTAATTGATCATCACCATAGAAAGATTGTCCATACTGAAACATCCATATAAAAACCTTCCACATTGAGAACACAAATTAATCATTAAAATCGTTTACCAAAAATCAAATAAAATTAAACACTAAAATTAGCCATAGAAACACTGAAACACTGTAAATGTGTTTGGTAGGATCCAGTTTCTTTATACTGAAACATCCATATAAAGATTCTTTAAATACTTTATTCATAAGATGAAGATACAGTATATATTATAGTACATATATAAAAGTCATCAACCATCAAATACCACAGTTTTCACTTGGTCCTTCAAATGACTATCAGCATTGGCATTTGAAAATCTGCAACAAACTAGATCATTTTATTAAAAATAATTATTTTACAATTTGTACATAACTTCATTAAATCAAAACATAATTAATTCATAAACACTAACCTGCTCCACAGAAAGAAGAGTTCTATGTTCTACTTCTACCGCAGATTCAGATTCATATACTGATTCACCCATTTGTAGATGACCACCATTCCATACCTTGCCGACTTTGTATGTGCTACTGCATCCCCAAAGATTTTCTTTCTCCACATGAATCAGAAACTAGAAAGTCTTACCAAACACATTTTTTAGAACTTCTGGAACTGCATCCAGATCTTGAATCTACAGGTAATAAATGTTAAAATCATGTCAAATCATCACATTATTTACTTAAATTATGTAAAATATATGCTAAGATATTAAACTCACTTCATCGAATTTCCCAGTAGGACTTCATCGACAGTTTGGTGTACAACTTCTTCAGCCAAAGAGTGAAACAGAAAACATTTGATCTTTGCAGTTTTGTCCATAACAAATAGGTGAAGCTTATACCTAGAACATCTGTCTCATTAAAATATGTATTTATATCATACTCAAAGAAATTAAAAATTCAAAACAAAATAAAGATATAACAAGTTACCTAGCACTAACAGAATGAACTTTGGCATCACATGTTTCACATGGATATAGAGTTTTCATCCCAACATTCTCTTTTTCATCTTCCTTCTTAGGAATTCTGTACACCTTTCTCCCGCACTTAGTACATACCAGATAAAACCAAGACTAATCTGTATTGACTGCATAAACCGGACACATGATTTTACATTTTCCAACCTGAACACAGTAAACTCAATTATTAGAAAAAACCAAAAAAACAACTAACTGCATGAGTAGCCTTTACCTCAAGACAATCAAATAACTCTGATATTGTGACCATTGGAAACTGATCAAAATTCTTATCATCATTCAAATCTTTTCTCTCGGCAGGTTTACTATAGAGATGCACAATACGGCAACCGTCTTCAGGCAAGCTGAAAAGTACATTTGGTTATAAATCAAGAGAAATACTATTTAAGGTATCAAAATATTGTAATGCCTATAATAAAGGTAAGTGTCAAACCTTTCTTTAAATGCTTCAACCTCAAGATCTTTACTATTAATCAGCAATATTGATGTTTCAAACGAATAATTAATTTGAAGATCACCTAATTTATTTAGTAGTATTCATGAAAAACAATGTCTTTTTAAAAATAAGATGATAAATAATGTACCTCTATAAACATTGATTTTACCAAATCTGAGGACAAGCACCAATCCATCATCACCACATTCTTTAAAAGCCTCACTGACTTGATTAGCAAATTTCCCATATAACGTACATGGTATACACTCATCACTATGTTTTAGATTAAAGCATTCGAAGAAAAAATAAAAGGTGAATTTATATTTTTTTGGTATACAATATGGAAATAAAAAATATGAAGTAGGTATATGAAGTATGTACATACTTTGCATTCCTCATTTCAAACTCAATCTTAGTGGTATCCTTGTTCATAACTTGAATTGTTTCAATCTCACGAGCAGATACAATTTGACCAATAACCTCTACACAGAATATAGATATATATATATATATATTAAAATATTTACTTATGTAATTATGATTAAATAGAATTATAATTGTTCTTACTAACCAAAATGCTGGTATTGAGACCATCATTCATAATGGAACCAAAATCAGCAAAATATAAATATCTGTTGTCTGAGTGACTACCACTTCTCGATACGACAATTGAAGGAATGAAAGACATTTTAAATTGATGTTTCGTGGGTCGGTACTGCCCTGAGGCCTGGTTCAAGGAGAAGTTCTCGATGAAATTCCAATCACCAACAGTAATCAAGCTCTCGAAACGATGAAGCAATGATTTTTTAACAGACGCATGAAAATTTTGGTACCGTGCATATATGGAAAACAGGTAATATGTATTTAAAATTTTTAAAAATGTAAATCTTCTTATCGAAAGATCTTACCATTTCGTCAACCAGAATAATTTCCAATGACTCTCCAATCTTCTATTGATATCGCTTCTACGTATGAAGCACTCTCACTTGAATCTTCCATCCTGTTTCGAAAGGTCTGACATCAGACATATTCGACAGTCGCATGACAGAACCCATAGCTAATTGGTGAACATGTAAGAACTGTCGTGAATGTGAACTAAGGGTGGTGTGGCACAACGCGGATGACTACTAATCAATTTATATAGCTTTGAAATTAGGGTTTATATTAGACGTTATGTTTGATAAAAATCTAACAAATATGGAATATGCTTCCGAATAGCAAAAATTGATTTAGTAATGTAGTTATGGCAGTTATATATTTATATATATATATATGCGTTTTAATAAATAGAAAGTAAATAATGTCAAATAAATTTTCAAAAAATGTTTGTAATATATTAGATTGTCAATTAAGATTATATGTAGCTGGGAACTCCTATGATTAATTCAAAATTGATTCACTCGTTATATATGCAAGATAATGTAGGGAATCTATGTATATATCGTCTGTCATATATCATATTATCAATTAAGGAAATAGTTTATGATGAAAGATCCAGCTGTAATTATTTATTTCTTGATTAATAAAATAGTTAGTTTAGCTTAATTACTATTGATAAGAAGATCTACTAATAAGGTCTTGATTGGTATAGCTGATACTAAAGCATTATGTTTAAGAAGTATAAGCAGTGTGATGTTGAAGCTGTATGCTCTTATTAATGTACATATTTTAAGTGTCTGTGAGTAATTTTTTTAAAAAAAAATATTTAATATCTTTATTTAAATGTGATATATTATATTTATAATATAAATTTTAATTTTTTAATATTTATTCATATTAAATTATCACTTAATTATAATAGTAGTTTGAAAATAAAATAGTAACTATTAGTGTTAACATGTAAAAATTAGTAGAAATATAATTTTTGATGTTATTTTAACAAAATAAATTAATATAAATTTATTTTTAATTATTAAAATATTTCAAAGCATGAGAGCATGATTATCGATATAACTCCTAATGGATTTCTTAGCAAATTTTTATTATTATATTTGAGTTAAGAACCCTTGTTAAGAAACCCAATGTTTTGGGTGATCCAATGGTAATAGAATCTCTAAATGAGTTCTTAAAAAATTAATAAAGATGTTTTATTTAAATAAAAATAATTATTTGAAGGGATATAAAATTCTTAACATAAAAAAAAACTCAAACACAAATTGTATATCATAGGTGGAAGCATTTACATGAATTTTAAGTAATCGGAATTTGTAGCCATCCAGATCAAAAGTGGAGGGTGTCCATCATCGTTATCCACAAGAAACAAATGCTTTCCAGTCCTCCCAGCAACTAAGTGTGCAGTTTGGGATGCACTATCCTGAAGTAAAGAGAGTATAATGAATTATCCAGGAAGAAGTTTCATAACCACAATCTCTATAGGTTAAAAAGGAAAACACTCACAGTGCACAAGTACTTTGTTCAGGAACTTTTTCACGAACTGCTTCACTGCATATTTCCAATCCGCCGAACTAAATCATGATCCAAAGCAAAGTCATCAACCCATAATATAGTAATCTGAAATTCTTTTTTTAAAAAGTTAATCTACCTTCCAAATGATACTGTTCACCATGATGACCAATTGATCTGGCTTCTCTGCAGACTCCATTGCAGCCGCATCGAACAAATCCTCTCTGTTGCTGTCAATCTCCATCTTAAGCTCCCTTTTGCTCCGATTTGCCACAAAGCAACAGATTCCAAGGCGGTTCATCCACTCCATTTGATCCGGTTGAGCGCAAAACCAAAGGTATAAACCGAATCGGAACGGCTGGAGATGGCGATGGAGATAACGATGATTAGTTGAAAAGAGAAGAATGATGATTTGCTCGACAGAGATAACAATGATTTGGTCGGAGACGAATGGTCGAAGATAGAAGAGTTGGCCGAGAAAATTGTTTGGCCAATGCTTTTGTGACACATGTCCTCTAAGAGCCGGTTCTTAAGAGTCCCAAATAAGAGCCGGCCTTAAGTCATTTGGGCTTTAAACATTAATTAAATCATTAAAAGGGCAAAGAAATCCAGTTTAAGACCCCGATAATGATGGTCTAATGCTTTGAAAAACTCCATGCAAGAGCATGAAGGAAGGAGTATTTAAGCGAGCATTTGTATCTTCTAAATGCTCTCCTAAATATTTTATTAACAATAGTTGATTGGATGATTTAAAGCATATAATGCTTTTTTAAAAGCTCTACCGATCAAGGCCTAAATATCAATCAAGCAAGATATCCCTGAAAACGTGTTATATAAGATATTTCCAGCGGATCCAATTTTGGCGGTATCTTTTAAAATTTATACATAACAATTCTTTTGTTTACCAAAACGCAAGAATTAATATCGTTTCGGGTCAAATTACGATCCGCGTCTTTTTAAACGGGCAAAACAAAAAGACATGGATCCTCTTTGGTATTAGTTTTTTTTTATTGTTCATGAAAACATTTTTTGGTACGAATTGTATAGAATTTCTCTAGTGACATATTTCGTAATATACTACGTATTACCTTAATTGAATCAAGGTCACCACCATACATGAATCTTATGATGTTTCAACAATGGATGTTGGAAAGCTAGTTGTTTATATATATCAACACAGTCAAAATCCTGTAAATTTGATTACAAAATGAATTCTACTTAAAAATTTAAAATATCAAATCTTAAGGACTGGTAAAACAAATAGATGTTATAGGAGCTCACATTACTGTTTCCATCGACCACTTGCGTGAAAAACAGATAAGAAGATAGAACGAGCACTAGATGTAAAACCATTGTTAAATTAAAGTTATACTTCTCTATTGATATTGATTGTAATATATAAACCAATTAGAGTCAATAACTAATCAATGTATTGCTAGTCATATTACCGCACCTATTATGAAATTACCAAAAATGTCAATTACAAAATTTAAATTGTTAAACTAATAATTACTCTTATTATTCCAAAAAATAAAGGCCTAAATTTTAATTTAATTACTCCTAATTGTTAAACTAATAATTACTCTACTGATCAAGGCCTAAATATTCCTTTTATTTTTTGGCAATCTCTTATCAGTTTCTATGACTATCAGACTATGCCCCTTAGCACAAAAATGAAATATATATGCGTCTATATAACTAGGGTTAATTAAATGAATAACCAATTTTTGATAATGGATGAAGAATATATCTATGCATATCCGATAATTAAGCAAGTAACATTATCAATGCTTTTTGGACTATTTTATCCTTAGTTGGTGAAAAAAATAGTCAATCTATAATCTTTATTCTGACACACATATATGTACCCCAAATATTTTATTTTTTGCATAACTTACATATCATTAACTGTTTCAACCATTATTCATACCAAAAAATTACTGATTTTATTTCATGTCTAACATGATTTTAATTTCTGAAAACAAACCCAATTTTTTTTTCATATGTTAATAATAACACTAATAATATATAAAGTCTATTTTTAATCAATAATATAATAGGTCTACTAAAAAAATAAATTTAACAACTAACAATAAGAAACTACCTATAAAAAAAAGTAGTCATACTATATCGTTTGAACTAATGTATAATCTATTATATGAAAATCACATAAACAAGAGTTTGAATATATCATAGCTCCAATTGGATGAGAGGCTGCAGTGGACCAGATCAACAACAGGGCTAAATCCAACAGAGAAGGAGGAGAAGATCAACAAGATCAACTGCGGCAAAAAAAAAGAGTTCAACCCTTAATCTGGGTTTTAGTGGCCTGAATTTTTTTTGGCTCTGTAAGAAGCTTCGTTGGAGAAAAAAAAATATAAGGAGCGGGATAGTCATTTGATTACCAGTGGTGCATCAATAGAAAAAGTACTGGGTGTTGTAGTAGATCGGAGGGATTCATGAGGCGACAGATCCGGTCGATAATACCGTCAAAGAAAAAATAGAAAAAGAAGAAACCGAAACAATGAAAAGGAGAGATGAAAGGAAAGATAAAAAGAAAAAGAAAAAACTAATTAAAAGAGTAAAAATGTATTGATATATATAATATAGAGAATATCAGATTGATGTATAATCTATTATATGAAAATCAATTATAAATTGTGTGATGGTTATTTCCTGGAATTTCCCATATAACTATGTATGTTTATCTATTATTTTTAGTGTTCTCTCTTGTTTTCTCTCTATCTCCCTATATATATAATTGATGTATAATGTAATAAATATGTATAATGTATATTCACACACACATATATATATATATAATTATTATTTTTGCTTCATGTGTCAATCAATCACTTGACTATATGTATGAAGTACACATTTTATTTTATAAGTTTGGTGATAACTTACAACCCAACCAACTTAGATGCTATTGAGTTGATTACGAGGTCCATTCTCTAAGGGCATCTCAAATGTATAATTTCATAATTTTCTCTATTTTAGAGTAACTCCAAAATAGAGTTGTGTTTTATTCCAATGTAAGCTCCATTTTTTCTCTAAAATGGAGTCATGACCAAAAAAATGGAGAAACTCTATTTTTTGCTCCATATTTGGAGTAACTTCATTTTTTACTCCATTTTAGAGTGAGATATGGAGTAGGGTTTGAGAGAATGTTGCTCCAAACTCTACTTTAAAGTGAAATTTGGAGTAGGGTCGAATATGGTCTAAGTAAATTTGATTTTTACTGTACTGGTTACTTTATACTGATACGTTATGAAGATTTATATCAGCTCATGCTCCTCGATAGATGGTCCCATCCAAAACGGTTTCGATTGTTGCAAACTGTACATCACATACATTAATATCGACTCATTTAATAATTTTTTCATATATAATAAATCATAACATTAGTAATAAGGCAACAATGTGGCTATAGTACAATGTAATCTTTTTGTGCTACAAATGTACGGGATGGTAGAGATATTTCTATAAAATAATGCGAAAGAAAAGATAGGAAGGTTTACATGTTGGCTGGCATAATCGACGGTGTGAGGATAAACGCTCTCGGTTCTATTTCTTTGTCTTAAAATTGATACTGTTCCTTTTGGACAAATTTGATAATTTGTTTCATATATGTTTTTTTCTATTAAGGGTTTCATCTGAATCGAATTTTCCGGAAGACGGGTGGAAATTGCAGTATTTGATGATTGATGATTTTATATATTGTACCGATAAAAACTATATCAAATTTGTAAAAGAAATAAAAGTTGACTAAAAAATGTCCATCTTATGAATAAGGTATTTATGTCTTCAAAACACCACCTAATGAAGTTTGAATGAGAAATCAATTTTCAAAACATAATAAGAAACAGCCACTTTACATAATCTATTGATCTCATTTGTTGCACATATCGTGCATTCAAAACTTCAACAAAAAAAAAACCTACTACTTAACTAATAAATTATTCGTGTATTTACATGAGCTTTTTAAAATTACAAATTTAATAAATAAAAGTTTAATTGTAAACGATGTCACAATTTAGTTCTTCAGCTTAATTCCACAGAGTTGGTACGCGTATTAGTACAACATTTTCTGTTTTATGTTTTGATTTCCTAATATCGGCTTAGTTCTAGCATTCTAAAACTCTTCCGTTTCTTCATTTTTCCCAGTATAGGAAAAATGTAGATTAATATACTTTCCTTTCTTCTATTCTTACGATTTTAGTGCTAGGATAACCAGATCTTTCTGTATCTGTATCTAGGCTATGCAACACTAATAGGTTTAGGTTTAGTTACTTATTACATAATTCATTGTTATAGAAATCAACATCTAGTACAAAATGCAAGTACTAGTGTTGTTGAATTAGGGGGGATATAGTTGACAAACTTTAAATACATTTTTACAATGAAATAAAAACATAAAATAAGAAGAAAATAAGCATAACATATGGAAAACTATGAGCAAAATACAAGAATAACATATAAATATTTTCATGTTTTAATATATATTCTCATTTCTTAAGGCGACTAATAATAAATATATGTGAGAAATTCTCTTAAATACCATCAAATTAAGTTTTTGGGCCAAATTTATCAGACACACTTAAAACTTGACATTCAAAACATTTTTCAAGAAAACTGAACACTCATAACATATTTAGAAATTTCTTTCTGAATTAATAAAAAGCCTTTTTTAACTGATAGAAAATCTCTTTAATTGCGTTCTAGTTTTAATGTACACCATTCTCTGATGTATATAAACGATTACAAAGTAATTTTTCTAAGCTTTTTCCTATAACAATCTAAGAGTTTAAAGTTGATTATTAAAAGAATTCAAGAAAAATTCTTAATTTAAAAATGATTCATACATATTTAGGACTGTTAGCCTGAATTTATAGAAATGCTTCTTAAATTATAGATGTTTTAGGATACTCCTAAAACTTCAAGATATCTTTCTGAAAAATGTTAGGTCATAGAATTTCTCATAGGTGTCACAGAAAGTGGATTTCATGATATTCAGAAGAATTTCTCTAAGTAATATTTTATTTTTATGGGATGATCTGGTTGGATCCAGTTTAATTTACCGAAGAGTGAAAATTAAACTCGGTAGCTGGACCTGGGTTTTATCCCGCAAAATAAGAAGTTTATTTTCTCGGCCCAATTTTGTTTTGGGAATTTTAAAAATTGGGGCTATGCATAGCCATAGATAAGAAGAAGGTGAGTGGAGAAAGAACGGCTGCTTCAGCCGTCGGAGAATCAGAACGCATTCGGAGATTCACCTGCAAACATGGTTATCTTGTTCTCTCTTGTAGTCTCATATTCGCAAACATGGATTAGTTTTTCTCTCAAATATATGATTCCTGCTCTAGCGAAACCAGGACGGGCCAAAATCATATGATGCCTAAAACGTACCTTAAAAATGATGTCATCGGAGTAAAATTTTTTTATGCTATATTTTTTTAAAATATATAATCAAAATAATATAAAATTTCATTAAAACATAATTTTTTTTGAAAATAATAAAGTACAGAAACAATAATACATTACTTATAAAAGATAACCCTTCTTGCTTTCTTTCCCGCAAAATCATCTGTTAGCTTCGAATAATCAAGATTCTCAGCTAACTCATGTTTAATTGATATCATCGACAATCCATTCAATTGCCCTTGAGACATAGTAGAGCGTAGATAATTCTTTATGAGCTTTAACTTTGAAAAACTTCTTTCTGCAGAAGCAACTGAAATCAGAATCGTCAGTAATATGTATAATTATACATGCATTTGGATAACAACCAGGCTGATTTCTTTTTAAAAAATCTAAAATCTCGATGGCCCTTGTCATATTTTTTGACAACATTCCTCTTAGATATTTTAGTTCCATAAATAGATCTTTTCCATCTATATCTGAAACCCCATCATGCTCCCGAGCAGTTTAAGCTTGTTACAAGATGCTATCAACTTATCATCTTTTGTTGACTTTAGTTTTTTCAAACTAGATAAAAAACCAAAGATTTCCTCATACCGTTGGAATTGCTCAAATCTAACCCCAAGAAACATTATAGCTTGATCCACTATGTTGATGAAATAATCAATTCTAAAATGCTCCTCCGCATTTAACGGATTACTTTCATCCACATGCTCTACATCTTCACCATATTGCTTCTTCTTTTTTATCAATCGTTTTGGTTTTGTAGAAAATATTGGGTCAATTTCCATATCAAGGACAATTTGCATAGCTTCAGCTTTTGCTTTCTCAAAACCTGTTTTTCTATAGTGTTTCAAATAATCAACAAGCCCTCCTAATTGAGAAATAGCAGCATCAAGATCCATATCCTCTGACTGGAAAGTTTTGCTCACTATATTGAAAGCATAAAGCAAATCATACTAGATCACCATTCCAAACAAGAATTCAAACCCTCCAATTTCATGTATTTCACTTACTGCAAGAGACTCAGCATCACTACGATGTCCTGGATTATCACTTTTTGTGCTATGTAAAACAAAGAATCTTGTATTTTTGAAGTCTGGAATCTTATTGGTTTAACACTATCAATATGACTTTCCCAACGAGCTTGTGATAATGGTTTAAGTGCAACACCTCACCATTTCTCTGTAAACTTCCCAGTTGTTGGTTGAAGATGAAAATAGGCAATATAGACGCTGCACAATGCCAAAAAAGGAAACAGCCTTCTAAGACAAAGAAACCATATCACAAAGATCAAGGTTGAGACTATGGTATCCACATGGAGTATAAAATGCCTGTGGTTTTATATCAAGCAATCTTTTCTGAACTCCTTTATGTCTCCTTTCATGTTTTGCCCACTGTCATAACCTTGTCCTCTGATATCTTCTATATTCAACTTAAGATCAGCCAATGCATCTTGAAGAATGTTAAAATTCATTCTCCTCTCTTGTCTTTGATTTCCAAAAAAGACAAAAAGAACTCCTCAACCATCGGTGAATCCGTAGAGATATTAACACATCGAATTAGAAAGGTCATTTACTCTTTACGACTAACATCAGGAGTAGAATCCAAAATGATTGAAAAATACTTCGCCTTTTGAATCTTCTTTAAAATTGCCATCTTAATCTCCTTACCAAATAATTTTATCAACTCATTTTGAATCTTATGACTGAGATAATGGTAATGTGTTTCATGTTTTTCAAACCGTCAAAGGTGTTCCTTCATTACTTCATCAAAGTCTCCGATCATCCTAATAAAAGCATTAAAATATTCACTATTCGGATCACTAATCTTTTTGTTTTCCCCACGAAATGCCAAATTTCTTTCTGCTAGAGTCTTTACTATTGCAATTATTCTCAACATCACATCTCTCCAGTGCTTTCTCTCCTTGTTAATTGCCTCCTGAAAATGCTTATCAATAGTTTCCTTCTTTTCAGCCTTATTTCCAACTCAGCCAGTGAGACATAGAAACAATATGATTATGTGAAGTTTCATGTGTTTCCAGCCTGGTTGAAGAATTTTTCCAGTCATCAAACCCAATAGTTACCAAAACAGGAGGATTTGTGTCTTAAGTGAATAATTTACAGCAAAAGCAAAAGATCTTGTCTTTACTTTTTGAGTAAACTAACCATCTTCTATCTTGTTTTTTTTCCGTATCTCATTTTTCTTGTATAACAAGAGTAAGTGAAACATCTATCAACAGAATCTCTTGGAAAAGGATAATCTATTGGTGGTCTTGAGGGTGGACCTCTCTCAACCAAAAAATCAATCATTTTCTGTTCAATTTTTTCCCAATTTGCTGGATCATCTATGTCCACATTCTCATAAAGACCCTTAATATCATCAGCTTTCATGGTCTTCTCTGTTTTCATTCTCATCTTGTTCTCTATTCTCATATATAACATTTGTATCATCTCCAACAAGTTCTTCTCCATGCTTTGCATCATCTGACTTTTCTGCAGTAGCATCTCCAATGTATAACTCCATAATTTTCTCTATTTTGGAGTAACTCCAAAATGGAGTTGTGTTTTACTCCATTAGACCATCTCCAACCCTACTCCAAATTTTACTCTAAAATAGAGTTTGGAGCAACATTCTCTCCAACCCTACTCCATATCCCACTCTAAAATGGAGTAAAAAATGAAGTTACTCCAAATATGGAGCAAAAAATAGAATTTCTCCATTTTTTTGGTCATGACTCCATTTTAGAGAAAAAATGGAGCTTACATTGGAGTAAAACACAAGTCTATTTTAGAGTTACTCCAAAATAGAAAAAATTATGGAGTTATACATTGGAGATGCCCTTATAACTCCATTTTTTCCAAAATAGAGTCATGACAAAAAAAATAGAAAAACTTGTTGTGAAAACTTAGAAACTTTATTAATCACTGGAATGTATATATAGAGTACATAGGGAATCTAGGTTAAGTACAATGCCCTGATGGGCCTAATGGGCCGGTATAAGAGTCCATATATGATATGTGTTATAACACTCTCCCTTGGACGAGTGAACCGGGTCAGCTACTCAATCGGGATCTCGATAATGCGCTGGGGAATGTTGCCTCATTAAAACCTTACCAGGAAAAACCCAGTGGGACAAAACCATGGTGAAGGAAAAAGAGTACAACACGCATTACTCCCCCTGATTGTAGCATCACTGCAGATCTCTAAGTCTATACATTCCTATCTGTTTGACGAGCTTCCGGTGTGTTGAAGTAGGCAATGATTTGGTGAAGAGGTCAGCTGAATTCTCACTGGATCGGACCTGCTGAACGCTGAGAGTGCCGTCCTTCTGCCAGTCTGAGGTTGAGAAGAACTTCGGTAGAATGTGCTTCGTCCGATCTCCTTTGATATATCCTTCCTTGAGCTGAGCTATGCATGCCGCGTTGTCTTCATACATCACCGTGGGCTGTGTGTCTTCGTCCATACCACAATCTCTGCGGATGTGCTGAGTCATGGAGCGCAGCCAGACGCATTCCCTACTAGCCTCATGAATGGCTAGGATTTCAGCATGGTTTGATGAAGTGGCAGTGAGTGTCTGCTTCATTGATCTCCAAGAGATGGCTGTTCCTCCATGCGTAAAAACGTAGCCAGTTTGAGACTTGGCAGTGTGCGGATCTGATAGATATCCTGCATCGGCGAAGCCGACTAACCCATCTTTATTTTGGTTAGTATAGAAGAGTCCTAAGTCTTGAGTACCTCGAAGGTATCTTAGGAGATGTTTTATACCGTTCCAGTGCCTCTGAGTTGGAGATGAACTATACCGAGCGAGGAGGTTCACGGCGAAACATATGTCTGGTCTAGTGTGACTAGCCAGGTACATTAACGCTCCTACAGCACTGAGGTATGGCTTTTCAGGACCAAGGATTTCTTCATCATCCTTTTTGGGACCAAGAGGGTCATCACTTAAGCTTCTAACTACCATTGGGCTGGTCAATGTGTGAGCTTGGTCCATATTAAATCGCTTGAGTACCTTTTCGATATAAGCCGATTGATGCACAAGGATTCCTCCTTTGATGTACTCAAGTTGTAATCCCAAACAGTACTTTGTTTTGCCTAGGTCTTTCATTTCGAATTCTGCTTTTAAGCAGTCGACTGTTTGGGAGATCTCACCAGATGTTCCGAGGATGTTTAGATCATCCACGTATACTGCTATGATTACAAATCCTTTGTTTGAGTACTTCTTGATGAAGATGCATGGACTGATGGGGTCATTTTTGTAGCCTTCTTTGATGAGGTAATCGCTGAGGCGGTTGTACCACATACGCCCACTTTGTTTCAGTCCATACAAGGATTTGTTCAGCCTGATGCAGTATTGATCTCGAGATGCATTTTTGTCTTTTAGTTCAATGCCATCTGGGAGTCTCATATATATTTCGTTGTCCAGGGGCCCATAGAGATATGCGGTTACAACATCCATTAACCGCAGATCAAGATTTTCTCTTATGGCCAGACTTATGAGGAATCGGAATGTTGTTGCATCCACCACTGGAGAATAAGTCTCCTCATAATCGATTCCGGGTCTCTGTGAGAATCCTTGTGCTACAAGCCGTGCTTTGTATCGAACGACTTCACCGAGTTCGTTCCTTTTGCGCACAAAGACCCATTTGTGGCCCACTAGCTTGATGTGTGATGGGGTCCGGATGATCGGACCGAACACGTTTCTGAGTTTGAGACTCTTTAACTCCACGTTTATGGCTTCTTTCCATTTTAGCCAATCTGCTCGATGTGTACACTGTGTTATTGACGTGGGTTCTAGATCCTCTTGCGTGAGCGCAACATCAAGTGCTACTTTGTATGCAAAGAGTGCATTTAAGTCGACTTCTTTTCGATTCCATTGTATTCCGGACATATTGTAATTGATGGAGATCTCATTGTTATCTTCTGAACCTGGAGATTCGGCATCCCGAACTTCCATTGAGGGTTCATTAGATTGAGTCTCAGCCGCGGCTATGTCTGATTATGCAGGAATCCCGGTTTCGGTTATCGCACCTTTCTTTGATTTCCGGGGATTCTTATCTTTGGAACCGAGAGGTCTACCCCGTTTGAGACGTGGTGCAGACTCTGTAGCAACTTGGGTCTGTCCCGTTGGGACAGCTATTCGTACTGGTGCATTACAAGCTGGGATGTACGATTTGGTTACTTTGTCGGGTCAGCAAAGGAATCTGGCAATTGATTAGCTAGCTTTTGATAATGAATAATCTTTTGGATCTCTGAATCACATTCTAGAGTCCGAGGATCTTGCCAATTTAATGATGTTTGATTCCATGAAAGATCTTTGACCAGCTTGTTTGTCTCACCACCTAAAGAGGGATATACCGATTCATCGAATTGGCAATCCGCATATCTGGCCTTGAAGAGATCTCCAGTGGTTGGCTCGAGATATCTTATGATGGTGGGAGAGTCAAAACCAACATATATTCCCATCCTTCTTTGAGGTCCCATTTTGGTTCGATGTGGTGGAGCAATGGGTACATATACTGAACACCCAAATGTTTTGAGATGGGAGATGTCTGGCTCATGACCCGAGAGTAGTTGCGATGGGGAATATTTGTGTTCACTAGATGGCCGGATGCGTATGAGTTCAGCAGCATGTAATACTGCATGTCCCCATGCTGAGGCCGGGAGCTTTGATCTCATGAGTAATGGTCGGGCTATCCATTGAATGCGTTTAATGAATGATTCAGCCAATCCATTTTGAGTATGGACATGTGCTACAGGATGTTCCACGGTTACCCCCATGGCCATACAGTAGTCATTAAACGCTTGTGAGGTAAATTCACCAGCATTGTCAAGGCGGATAGTCTTTAGTGGGAAGTCAGGGAAATGGGCCCGCAATTTTATGATTTGGGCCAAGAACCTAGCGAAGGCTTGGTTCCGAGAGGACAAGAGACAAACATATGACCAACGGGTCGATGCGTCTATAAGGACCATGAAGTACCGGAATGGTCCGGAAGATGGATGTATAGGTCCACAGATATCGCCCTGGATTCTTTCTAGGAAATGAAGTGTTTGTTTAGAGATTTTAACTGGTGAAGGCCGAGTGATCAATTTGCCTTGAGAACAAGCTGTGCACATGAGGTGTTGAGGATAAGCTTGGTTTTCTTTGAGGGTATGCCCTTGAGAGTTTTGAATTAGTTTACGCATCATATTTGCACCGGGATGACCGAGCCGGTCGTGCCAAATAGTATAATCAGTAAACCGGGCTTTGAGAGTGGTATTAGCTTCAATCATACTGACTTTAGCATGGTAAAGTCCAGTAGAGAGCGCGGGTATGGTTTCGAGGATTTGTTTATGGCCGTCTACGGTTTTAGTGACTAGGAGGGATTCTTTGTTCCCTTGACCTTGGGTTTCTATGTGGAAACCATTCTGTCTTATATCCTTGAAGCTCAGAAGATTTCTCTTCGAACTAGGAGAATATAGAGCATCTGGTATTTCAAGTTGTGTGCCATTTGATAGCAACACATAGGCATGGCCATATCCTTCGATAAGGTTTGAGGGACCCGCGATGGTGCTAATATTTGCGGTTTGATAGGTTAGGTTTATGAAGTAACTTTTGTTTCTTAAGATAGTGTGGCTGGATCCACTATCTACGACTATGGTTTCCATTTGCTGGTGTGCTTTTCCACCTTTGGATTTCTGACAGGCTAATGAAACTGGGAGCTAATAGACCTCAGTTAGCCGCTACAAATTCCAAGGATTGATCACCAAAACTGGAGAAGCTGCTGGTTGAAGAAGGAAAAACTCGGATCTGGTTTTTTTTTTTTTTTTGGTTGATCATCGTGTACTGTAAGTGTGCGTGAGGGCGCGTCCGACGTTGGATCGACAAACGGTTTTCACCAGTAGATTCGTCTCGTCGAGGGCTTCGATTTGATATATAGATCGTCTTCTGGTTCCTCACGGTTTGGAAGATATGCGTCTTTTAAGTTTCGACTTGCTTTTAGGGTTTTGGTGGTGGCCGGATTTATTAGGGTTTTTCGCTCAGAGAGTCTTATCGTGCTGATAACGTGTTGTGAAAACTTAGAAACTTTATTAATCACTGGAATGTATATATAGAGTACATAGGGAATCTAGGTTAAGAACAATGCCCTGATGGGCCTAATGGGCCGGTATAAGAGTCCATATATGATATGTGTTATAACAAAACTCTATTTTTTGCTCCATATTTGGAGTAACTCCATTTTTTACTCCATTTTGAAGTGAGATATGAAGTAGGGTTGGAGAGAATTTTGTTCTAAACTCTATTTTGGAGTAAATTTGGAGTAGGGTTGGAGATAGTCTCACAAACTCTTCGTCTTCCTCAATAGGAAGCTCTTCATCTTCATTGTTCATCTCAGCTCTAGTTGTTTCATCAGTTTCAAAATTTTTTTTTTCTCGTCACAAACCTAAGCATACCACTGGCTAGACACTACAAAAAAATTGTGTGTTTTACATCATTTATTTTTAATATTTGCATTAGTTATAAATGATGTAAAAGAATTTTGCATCACTTAAATAAGTGATTCTGAAAGTCGTGATGCAAATAGTTTGCATCAGTTATAGAAAATTTTACATCGATTTTTAAAATTGATATTATTATGTATCATTTGTAAAAAAGTGATGTTAATATTTGTAAAATTTTACATCGATTTTTAAAATTGATATTATTATGTGATACAAATTAAGTGATGTAAAACACACAATTTTTTGTAGTGAGAGATTTCAACAATTCATCTTATCTGTTCTTTCTCTTCCTATTTGCACATCCACTTGGCTGATTTCTGATCCTATTTTCTGGCAACATTCTCTAGAAATCCAAAACACACCGAAAAAATTTTGGAATAAGAGGATTGATTTTTTTTTTGTGTGTCTAAATTGTTTTTTTTTAGCCTAAAATCAATTTTGAAAACCTGAAATCGATTTTTTAAAGCCTGAAATTATTTTGTTTTAAAAAAAATTTGTTGAATTATAATCAAACCCAATAATAGGCCCACATTCTCTATGAGAATAAAGAGTGGATAATGACTCTTGTTTAATGCAATTTTTCTTTTCCATTTTTTTTATTTGGGGGATGTGGGACAAAGTTCAATACCTATTTTTAAAAAGAAATTTGGGTTTTTTTTGTTGCCCCAAAAAGTGTTGATTTTTGGGCCGCCCTAAAACCCTTGCTTCATGGACTTTAGCCCAGGGCCTGTTTTTATTTTTCCTGATATTGGGGAAACTTTAGGCTTTCTGTTTTCTTAAAATTATCTGATTCATTTGATGTATCTCCTAGTTTTTACTACAATAGAACAGTGTTGAGATTGTAATATAAATGATTCAAAATCCAGAGGACTAGTGTTACTCTATGATTCTACGAAGACTGAAACAAAGCTAAGAGAAATTTTATTTTGACCTTAACGACAAGCAAAAGCAAACTAAAGACGATTTAAGTTCGAATTAAAACAAGCACTAAACTAAGACAATTCGCAGGAATTTCAGAGATGAAAATCAAACGACTATTCAGGACGCAGATAAACACAAGTCTCGAACTCAAACAAAAATGCATATCAACCCACTGTCGTGGCACCGATAACTTTGTATAACAAACTAACTTCTAAACTGTCGTTTGAACCTAGGAAATCGTAGACAAGCATTAACAAACAGGTTTGATCTGTTCACGATTTACCTTAACATCAACTGCCGTTGGTTAAGGACGAATCGCTCACCAAAGTTTGTTCTAGCAACCTATTACAATTTTGATGAACAGGTTAACCTAAGATCGCAGATTGAGTGATCATTCAACCTAAGCATTAAGAACAACTATGGCGAAGACTATTCTAATTAAGTCCTATTAGCATTTAATCACCAACTCATTGAAATCCTTTGAACGCCCTAATCTAGCTAAGAGATCTACTCTGACATGGAGAAAAGAAAAACAACAAAAGATGAAAAGGAATTCATGAATAAAATAAGAGATAACAAGGGTTCAGAATTCTTCTCAAGTGTTGCAGAAATTCTTCTCCCAAATCTTACAAGCAAAAACTCTCCAAAAGTCTAGAAAAATGTAAAAGAAAGCGTAATAGAAGTTCTGTAAAACGTGATTCTGTTTTTGAGGCGGCTCTGGTCTTTTTATTCTCTTCCTGCGTCCCAGAATTAAGTAAAAGTTGTTTTCCTTAATTTTCTCCAGGCGGTTGGAGCAGGTTTTCCATGAAAGGGTTTAGTCGGGAGCAGGTGCTCTCGACCAAGAATGGTCAAACTTTGTGTAAATTGGCCTCTTTTGCTCAGCTTCAACTTCTTTTTGCACCAAAAGCTCCAGCTGCTCCAATCCTCGCCTAAAACTCCCTAGATACCTAAAACAACCTGAAAAAGATTCTAAAAACTTCTAAAAAGATCAGTAAACACGAGTTAAAATGAATCAAAATAGCCATTTATCATTGTCTCCTTGAGAAAATGTTGTACTCTATGAGTGGATTGAAATCGGGCCTTCGGTTTCCTTGGAAGTGTAAATGTTAACTATGATATACATATATACTTCTTATAATGCTGAAGGAGTATGTGAGATTATTTCTCAAACTATATATATATATATATATATATATATATATATATATGTATATGCATATATGTATGATCGCATGTTAGCATGTATATATGTATATATGTATATATATATACATATTACGATTGCATGTTAGCATGTATGTATGCATGTATATATATATATGCTAATATGCATGCACAATACGAAGGCTGGAAAATTATTTACATGAGTTATGATATATTTAAATTTTAAATTTTAAATTCTAGGGGGTCAATTCATGTTTTAGACCTGAATGATGGGTTAACTAAAAAAAACTCAACAATAATTTAACTATTTTTAAAATTCACCTTGGGTCAGTTGACACCCCTTATTTGCTAGTTGGTTCCGCCACTGTGCATGTACGCACATGGATGGATGGATATGTATGAGTGCAGATGTATGTATGTATATGTGCATGTATGTATGTATGCATGTGATGTGTAAATGCATTCTTCAAGTGATACAACATTCTCTGGTTAATTAGATATGTCATATCCGACTATGAAAATCAGTTGCTACAGAGACAAGATCAAAATGTGTGAAAGCAAAATCAAAAGACCAAGCACAAGAAAGGGAATGAAGGGAACATGCTTGAAGAAAAGTTTGATAGGATTTCTGATTTCTTCATCAGCTGATTTTTTTTTTCTAATTTATGGATCAGTCCTTTTATAATCTAATATAACAAGAAGATCCCTTAGTCAAATAAAAAGAAATCATCAATCATCAAAGATATGTCGATGATTTAAAGACTCTGTTATGTGGTAGGAGACATTTTTGCCGTTCTTTTAATAAAAAAACACGGGATTGGTTTCCATTAAGTCTCTCGTAATTAACTTCCTCTTACATATTCATCAAAGTTTCATCTCTCTGCGTTGAAGCATTTTCGTTATAACACAAAAAGTTTCCTTTAAACCTTTAAAACCGTCACAAACTAAATCGGATTTCAGAATCACGCTTAACTCTAGAGTTTTCTCAAGATTAAGATTAATGTCTGATCGGCCATTGGAATGTCCAATGTACATGACAACAACTTCGAAATCAAGTCTGGGTGTGGCACCAAATAAACCGTTTATTCATGGTTCATGAGAAATTTTAAGCTCCGAGCACGATCAAGACTCTATTGACACATAATGAAGAGCGAAGTTTTGATGGTTGGCTCACAGTGGCTGTTGCTCTATTGTTGAGATACTTGCTAATTCTGATTTTACACGTTAGAGACAAGATCAAGGAGTCTTTAAAACTAATGTCTTGAATGAATATAAGAGGTTGGTTCTCAATGTCGGGTGGTTATGGCGAACTACGAGAGAAATCTGTGTGATCAAATGTGAATTGAGAAATGGAAATTGGGAATTGAGATGTGAAAAAGCGGAGTTCTTGGTGGATTCTCGTGTTTGTGTTTGTAAATTGCTTGTGTGTGTGCTTATAGAGCATTGTCTATTTTATATCTAGGTTTAGCTTAGCATATTGGAAATTAACAGATGATCTGCAAAGGATGACACCCAAATTTAAATCTTTCTGTAGGACAGGCGAATCGGTCCATCTATGACACTTGGCTCGTTTTGTTTAAAGGACCATCTTTTAACAAAAGAGGCTTTTTGGGATATAGCATTTAAGGTTTTATAGAGAGTATTGATTATAAAGGAGTTTGTGTGTATATTTATTGAGAAGTTAACTAGGAGTTGAGGTTTAATGCAACTTACTAACAGTAATTCAGAACCAAAAAGAAAAACTTACTAACAGTTACTTGTTTCACAAGAAAGATGGTTCAAATAAATAATGAGACTACGGTAAAAAAAAATCGTAACGCTACAAAAGGAAACATTACTCGAAGAAATGTACAGTATATATATTTATTTCCTTTTTAATTTGTCGTTGATCGTTACAGATATTTCCTTTTTTGGTATAGACTCTCTATTTTCCTTAACTGGACTCGAAGATGAAAAACAGAGACCTTATAAATAAAACCTCAAACCCTCTCCACATTATTTCTCACAATCACTCGATTATATTAGCAGAAGCAACAACACATCGAAGACTCTACTATTCTTCGATCAAATCATCAAAACTATGTCGATAATATTAAGGCATCGTTACCTCGTCACTGACGTTTTTGCCATTCCGTTTCACACAAAACATGGAATCGGATTTCACTACTTCTCTCGTAATTCTGTTTTACAAGTTCATCAAAAGGTTCCAGTCGCCGGTTTGAAACGTTTTGTTATCCACAAAAATTTCCTTTTAAGCCTTCAAAAACGTCGCAAGCGAAACCGGATCAAGTTTATCAGAAGCCAATTCAAACTCTGCGAGAACTGTTTGCTGGTTCGGTCACAATGGGTGCTGCTCCATCGCCGAGACACGTGCCGGTTCCGATGTTTTGCTTTACAGAGAAGTTTAATTAAAGCAAACGACATGAATAAGAAGAAGAAAGACGAATCTTTCAAGAGTTTTTGCTTAGTATTGTGAAGGAATTTTATGTTTGTTTGTGACAAATCTTTATACGTTAGTGTAGGCTGTGTAGCCATGTGTACTCTGTACTATAATTGTGAAAGATCCGCAAATAATAATCAATAATTTTTTCTTAATTTGCTTTTTATTTTTATGCATGATGTATTCCTCTGATAATGTTTCATAGAATATTTCTTTGAGGTCATCAATATGTGTTCATACGAAAGTTTCTACTATATGAACTAAAAATCATTGAAGATTGATCAGAATGAAAAAAATAATTACATAGACATCTAGCTGTGTGTTTTTATCATGGTTCTAATATAAATAACATTTTGAAATAACAAACAATGAATTAGTATAGCAGAGTAAGATGCAATGTGATGTCACTGAACATCAAATCGTCCACATTTGTTCATACATCTACTGAATTGGATCTTACAGCGAGTTAGTGAAAGCAGAAAAGTTGATATATCAGAAGTGAAAAGAGTTTGAAGGTGAAAACAGTGACAATGTTCAACTGCTTTTGAATCTGAGTTCTAAGCTCTGACGATGGTCATGCAACGTAGCTTGGCTAGAGGGCATCCAAGGAGATATTGTCACTGTTTTTATCAAAAATGTAGTCTCCACAGATTAAAATAGCCAAGCGTTTACTTGAGTTTGGGCTAACACATGCAAAGCTAATTAATAACTGTCTTCTCCATATGAGAACTTTTGGTTTACACGGTTTAAGGAAAGTTTTGACGTCTGACGTTCACGGGTACAAAGGAGAAGATCAGATTATTTCTAAGGAAAAATAATAAATACTGAGAAAACTTGATCAACTGAGATAGAATGCATAACATCCTTCTCTTGCTTGTCAAAGACGGGATGCCACATGCTTTAACATTTCGCACAAGAAACTTCTTTTGACTTAATTCTTAAAATCTTAGAAGAGTCTCATGATATACCAATTCTAAACTTTAAAATCTAAAAGTAAAAAAAACGCAAAAAAAAACCTTAAGTAAACTGATCAAAGGAGGCTTTTTGAAGCCACAGTGCTCTTCCATCTATATGAGGGTGTGTTTGGTTTTTCGACGTCCGAAGGTTTATAATAACGGAATCATTAGATTCATTGCATGATTTAACATCTAATTCTGCACTTGTTACGAAATCTAACTATTATACAACATTAATCGTTGTATAATATGATTTAAACTAGTTTGCAAAAAAGGAAAAAAAAAATGATTGAGAAAATCCATAATCATTGTTTGAAACTGGATTTACCTAACTAAATTCGGTCCATAAAAGCCTAGCAGAAAATTGGTTTATTCAGTTAGACATTATATTCAAAATTGGGCCGAGTCATTCAACGACCCAAAATACATATTTCAGCCCAGCAGCAGTCTGCAGGATCAACTAAGAGCTACTTAAACTTTGGCATCCAGCGAGCTCTGAGCTACCAGTTGCCGAGTTAAACAGACTTTAACTCAGTTCCACATTTACTACGACAGTTTGGGTTCGTTACAGAGATCACGGAGGAAGAGAAAAGTGGCACAGAGTATCCCAAAATTTGCGGTGGAGGTAGTTTAAATTTCGAATGAGCTATAAAAAGAAGCTCAAGACTTAGTTAAAAGGAGATTTTTTCTATAGCCCTAATTTGTACTACACTACTTGAGCTCTCTTTGTAATCCATTTCTTTGAGATAAACCTTTATTCATCATCCCATTAATATAAAGAGAAAATTGCTGTATGGATAGTTTTTACGTTTTAAATTAGAGGAATGGGTAGTTTTGAAAACCAAGGAAGGATTGAATTGTTTTTACTGTTTGTGTTCTCGCTAGGCTCGTAAGGCAATTTTTTATTTTCATTGTCGAACTTAAATAACTAAATATTTCTGGTAAAATCCAATTTGCTAAACCGAGGTCCAATATCATAAACCGAAGTCCAATATCATAAACCAAAGCAAAACCAATGTATAATTTATCGACAACATTTAAATTAAAAAAAATTTGGGATCCACATCTGGACGTAGTCCATCTAGCATCTCCGGCAATCCATCTCCGATTAGCCTTCAGAATGACCGTTGTAATGGCGCGGAGAGTTAAAACTCGTTTAGGCGCAACACCGTGGCACCTCTGGTGTCCAGGCGAGTGCTCCGGAGTAACTCGAAGACAGCTCCGACGGAGCAGTCGCCCATACCGCCTATGCCACCGCGACGGAGTGACCGGGTTAAAGATTCCATCCATGCGACTCGTCTCAATCCACGCCGGCGGTGTAGCTCCAAAGTACAATTCGCTCCTCTTCTTCTAGAATGGCCAGCTCAGAATTCTAAAAGTAAGTTACTTTTATAAACTTCGACCTTGTATGAACTGCGCTAGCGGTTTGTTAACTAAAATTAAGATTGAAACGGCTCGCCTGATTGGCCTGATTTATTTATTAGCGGTTATGAACTCTAGTTACGGTTTCTTATGTCTATATTGAATTCAAACGGTTGGATTACTCTTATATCATCTAGAAACAGTTACAGAAGTTTATGTATGAGAGCATACGAATAGGGTAGTTTTTCCAGATCTCTGTTTTCTCCTTCGAACTCCTTTCCCACAAAATTTCCCCCCTGGTTTGCATTTCACTGTTTCTCCAGAATATTATATCCTCCCTGCATTTTGGATTTGTTGTTTTGGTTCTGGTTCAAATACAGGCATGGAAGATGGAGAAGGTTCATATACAGGCATGGAAGATGGAGAAGGTTCAAATAACCTTTCGGAAAAACTACCAAAAAGGGTCCTCGGCGATGGTTACTACCCCGTTGGTGCTCAGTTGAACATATATTCAAAGGCCAATGTCATTGGCCTCTTTGTCGAAGCGTTAAAGGGTACTGAAGATCTTGAGAAGCTACTCCATTCCCAGTTTGGGAAGTTGTTCCATCTATCTGTTGCAAGATGTTGCAACAGCGCCAAACTAGTCCATGCCCTTCTATCACGACAACTTGTGACCACGAAGAAACACGAGATTTGGTTCATCTTTGGTGGACAGCCTCTGAGATATTTGATACAGGAGTTTAAGGAAATCACTGGATTGAATTGCAATCCCGAACCTGATAGCACAGAAGAAGAAGATGATGTTGGAAAGACAGGAATCTAGAAAGACCTGTTTGGAAGAGCGACTTTTATGAACGTGTTTGATGTGCTTGAAATGCTAAAGGACCCGGATCTACCCCGATGGAAACGGCTACCATTGGCCCTAATCATTCTTGTTGACGGTGTTCTCTTTTGCAATTGAAAAAATCTGGCCCTGACCGAGAAATACGTAGAGATGTTGACTGACTTGGATAGCTTCATGCTGTATCCATGGGACAGGGTATCGTTTAACAAAACAGTATCTCGTTTTCAAGCTCCGAAGCTAATCACGGATGCCGAGAAAAGGGAGAATCCTTAAACACGATTTCGTCATTAACTTAAACAGAAAACTAGTGCATGCTACGGGTTCCCTTTATCACTACAACTCATGGCCCTTCAATCTATACCAATGTTGGTCTCCAAAATTCCTCAACCTGATAACTTGAAGACTTTCATTGAAGATCCCGAAGGTTGTCAAAACGTTATCACACTATTGCATCTTGAGGACATACTTGTCGTGGAATCCGACCCTCTGGTAAGTTATGTGTAGTATTATATTTAGTCTTATTTGTAGTACTTGTCTTATAAGATAAGTAGTCTGTGATTGTGTTGGTAATTTTGCAATTTTTTTTGGGTCTAAGTTGTCAGTGGAACAGACGGTAGTGGATGGTGGTGACAATGACCAACATAATGAATTGCGTTGGGGAGATGAGGTAGAGGATGCCGAAGTTGCATTCATGCAGGAACTCATGGCCGAGGGGTACAAATTCTCACCTTCAGATTTTGCTGTGGCACCGGCACCTATCGTGGATCTTAGTGATGCAGAGGATGAGGGAAACAATGAACAGGAACCGGAGCCATCCACCCGACCGAAGAAGAAACTGAAAACACATCAAACTGAAAAACGAAAACCGTAGAGGAAAAGAGGCAAGGGCAAAAACTCGTCTAATTTATAGGAAGATGAAAGCCCTGAAAGTGGACAGATTGCAGATCTTAAAAGATGGATAGTAAGTCAGAATGAATTGCTCCTGAGTAAGATTAAGACCGAGTTGGACAAGAGATTGGGCGTATACCAACCGGACAAAGAAGATGACGGTGTACACCATGAAAAAAAAGATGGGGAACAGGATGACGAAGGACATCAACCTAAAAAGGTGGTGAAAATCCGGATGAAGATGAAGATGAAGATGGAGGTGAAGAAGGAGGTGATGATGGTGCACAGTCTAGCGTACGCCATGATGATGGTGTACACCAGAAAGAAAAAGATGATGAAGAATGGACATCTACTTAATATGGCGGGGACCATTATTCTCCCAGGGACCATGCTAACTTGAAGACTCCAGAAGCTCCAACGAAGACCCCTAAACCTGAACAAGCCAATTCAGGAACAAGTCGCCTACCTCTTTACTGCGTCAATCCGGATGAAGATCCACGTTCTGGTACCAACGAGGTGAGCTAATTTTTTAGTCAGCAGCTGACTCTATTAAGTTTCATAACGGGTGTGTACTATGCAATAATTTTTCTGCCTTATTCAGGTGGATGGTGGTCGAACAAATTTGGGGTCAGGCATCTTAGTAGTCTACAAACCTCATACTGCTCACCCATTGAGTTACGCATATAATAAAAATGAAGCACAGACAGATGCACATGATGCACAAGTCAGACATTAAATTTGGCTACTTAGGTATACGGTACTCTTTAAGTATACGTTAGGTATACGGTTGATATGGTATATCCTTTATTGTTATGGTTGATAGGCTGTGGCTAATGAAGCAGAGAACTCAAATGCGGCGAAAGATTACCATACTGCGCCTGAGGATGCAAGTGATGTTTCACATAAGACCCCTTGTACTCCAAAACCCCCACAAGAAGTTGAGGGATCGTCTGGTCTAAAGAGAAAAAAAGAGGAACAGGAAGAGGAAGAAGAGGTAGAGGAAAACGCGCACGCGTACGGTCGGACAAGATTCGAGATATTTACACCGCAGATTCAAAGGTGAAAGCCCTATTTATATCCAGATCGAAAGCTGAGTACAAACCCCTCGAAACAGTGGAACAAGACCAGTTCAAGGTATTCCAGGAGTTATTATCGCGTGAAAGGAACATGTAAATTATATCGTATGCAAAGCAATTTATGCTAAAACTTTCATTGTTATCAATTACCAATTGCTCTCATTACAGCGATTTTTTCATTGTCACTGGTCATACTGTGAACAATCAATTCTTCCTACAAATTGCAAACCCTACTGAGTGGGTTAACACAATGGTAAGTATATAGTGACTACCTAATGAATTTCTTTAATTATGTGTATTATCTGTTATTTATTTTTTGTTATTCGTAATCAGCACATGCAAGTCATAATGGCCATGCTTTGGAGATGTAGAGGTCAAATATACTTGATAGACAGGGTAGCATTAGGCAACAACTACAACGGTTTCATATCTGCAGACAAAAATCATTATGATTGGGGGAAAACCATTCGGGGCATTGTAATGAGAAAACCTGTAAAGTGGGCTAATCAGCGTCAGAGACAAATGTTTCTACGGTTTGTGGACTTTGTCTACGTCCCAATGAACTGGGGGTCTGAGCATTGGGTGGGCTTTGTAATTGACCTTAAAATGGGCAACATAGAGATTTTGGACTCATTCATCAGTCATAATGATGAAGCTGCTGTGGAGCAGTATATGGCGCCCGTTTGTCAAAGTATGAAATTTATATTGAAGCGTTATTTGGATATCAAATTAACGGAAGGGCTACGCACCACCCCTTACACATGGAGTCGTTCGGAGGGCATATATCAGAACGCGAGATCCGGTGACCGTGCTGGAAAGCGCACACTCCGGCTTGTTTTCTCCGACGATGTCCTCAAATCTTGCAACATTTATGCCCTTTGCTGTGTCCCCGACGACATATGCCCTGAAACGAAAGACGCCCATTCTTTCTGAAATGTTTGGCGAGTTGAAACCCTGAGGCAAGATACTGGGAAGGCCTGAGACTTGCAACCCGAGGCGCTGATCTCATTGCAAGTAGGAGCATGCTGGAAGCAAATGTACCCACCGATGCTCTCTCGACCCTGGCGTCGGCCATGTTTAGTGTTTGCTTGGGTGACCCTTGTTCTGCAAGCCAAACATTGCAACTGTTGGCAATGAATCACGGAAGTCTACAGTCAGAGCGCGTGCGACAATTAGGTGAGGAGTTAACTCTTGAGATTTCATATTTCGGTACTGAATACATGGATACGTACTTAGACTCATTTTTATATCCAAACGACGATGTCATCAAGCCGCCTGATTGTGCATTTGATCATGATGAACCTGAGATCCGAGTACTCTTCATATATTGGTGTGCTAGGCGTATCTGTGAAATGCTTTAAAAATAAGTTTATGCTGTACACCTTTCCGAGTGTACACAAGTATGTGTATACTATATGAAGTGTACACCTATATTTCATTTATAGTATGTAATGGTGAATCTTTGAATTAATATTCGATGACTTATGTTTTATATCAGATACTTATTTATGTAATTAATGACGAAACTAACAAATGCTTGGACAATATATGAAATCCTAAACATATAAAGCATAAATCAATTTAAAATTTATATAAAGTCATAAACTTCGGCAAAAACACGCTAATAAAATTCACAACGATATTTCATTTCAAATTAATAATTAAGGGGAAATAAAATAGTGTTCTTATTTTTTCCAAAAGAAATAGAACAATTCATGACTTCATGCTCCTCTGGCGTGCTCCACCGTCCATGCAAGTGTAGTGGTTTCAAAAGCAGCCCTATCTTCCACGTAAATTCTTGCAATTCTTTCAACAAAAAAGTGTCCTTCACTTATTTGGGGGCAGTTAACATTTGGTGTATTTCAGTGAGTACCTGATTACACAGAGATGTATACACACTTAAGCCCTGATTTCATCGATATTAAGACTAGTTAAGCTAACTAAAGACAATAACGATTTCTTTCTTTCATAAGTAAAAATACATCATTGATGCTGTTGTTGGTCTTGAAGTGAGTTGGGTTCAACATCTTAAGAAAAATGTTCCTATAAGTATTCATGTTTGGGTGATACACTTTTGTTTTAAACGTCACCTGCAAGAACACAGTGTTATTAGGAATTGAAATCTTTATTGACTAAAACCCTAACTAAAAATACAGAAAATTGAGACAGCAATCATATGCTTCATTCCTTACTTTGGGTGGCGCGAAAAGGTAGTCAAGCGGAAAGTGAATGTCTAGTTTGAAAACCCCATTCTCATAGGGTAGTCAAAAGGTAGTCAAGCGGAAAGTGAATGTCTAGCTTCATTTCAATGAGATCAAGGAATCATCAAACTAGTATGTGTTTTATATTCGATTCGATTCAGATTCTGTGATTGGATTTTTGAATTCGGGAGAAATCTGGTCGTTGTCTTCCCAGCAAAAAACTAGTATTTTTTTAGTGTTTTAATTTCAGTTTAATATCATAAGTTTGCTTTTTTTTTGTTGGTTTTGCTCATCGACTATATCACGGACGTGTTTTTATTTTGTCTGCAGCAATGCAAAGGTAATTTAGAATCGCTTAAATTTTGAATTGACAATAAATAGTTTTGCTTGAGAATCACATTTGTTTGTACGCAAGACTAACAAATAAGCTTTGTTCATCCTTTTTTTTATTTTATATGTGAATGTATTTTTGCTTGTGTCTTGATGGTTCTCTAGCTTAAATTACCAGTTTTGATGTGTATCATTATTTGTAATTTAATTATTTGCTTTTCAACACTAAGTGTCTATTCTTACCGTTAAATTGATTTTTTCAAATCTAATGGCATCCTAGGGCTAGGAGTTTTGTATAAGAGGTTTATCGAATTCGTTTATTTGTTCATCGAATTTACTTAGACAAAACTTTTCTTTAGTCTTGTTTCTTATGCATAATGTGATTCAGTTACGAGCAAAATTTTATTCTCCTCTTGCAGATTTTCTGGTTCTATAAGTCTAAATGTCATAAGAACTTTAAGATGAAGAAGAAAGTATGAACCCGCGTGCCAGCCCGCAAAACCGCAGAATATAAGCGGGTTGGGCTTGGACACATCAATTTGGGACTGCAGCTTCTGATGGGCCAGCCCGCCAGACCCGAAAAAATTTTAAACTCGCATCGGGTAAGGCTACTTGGATGCGGGTTGACCCGTTTGACATCTCTAGGTGAACCTTGAGGCCCCATTATGATAGCTTTCTAGTGATACAAGTCCTCACCCACAGGTCCTAATCAAATCGGCAAAACACTAATTAGGTAGACGATGTAAAAGACCAAAAACTGTTAAACATTAACCAATCCTCAAAAGCTAAAACTAAAAAACTACCCTATTTTCAAAAGAACCTCAAATACCTGTACTGAAACATGAACTCTTTTTCCTCTCCACTTCCTTCAATTGCAATGAGATGACTTTGTACATTTTTAGGAAGTAACTATTAATTTTTGTATTTAACTTTTGCTGTCTCCCGAAACTTGTTTCACTGAAGAAGAATGGGACTGTTTTTATAGAGGACGAGAGGAAAAACATTTTTAACAGAGCAAAACGAGAAGGTCAACGGTGCCTACGAAAAAAACGGGTTTCTAAAAAGATACTTAATTAGTTTTTGTCGTTTCGTATTTGATTTTTTTGGTCGCGTTTATTCGTCATACACTGTTTTCCAATATTGCGATTTTTCAAAAACATAATGAATTGATTCTTGAAAAAACCGTTTATTCGTGCTGTCCTGTCCTACAATTTTATTTCAGAGACACGATCATTGTCGGTTTTTCGATAATGTTTTGGAATTTTCTTTCTGTGCTATAGAACCATGTCCTTTACTGCATTATTATGATCCCCTAAACAAGAAAACCCTTAACCCTAAATCGTAAACCCTAAAACCTAAACCCTAAACCCTAAACATAAGCCATAATATGCGTACACCTATATTCATATGCGTACACCATATAATGTTTACTGATTCATGTTGTCCACTGTGACAGGTGTACACAAACTGTGTACACCTTGTCCACTATACATCATAAAATTTATAATAAATATAACATAGTTCATGCCTTGGCAGGTTTAAATATAAGGAAATATAGTTTACTTAAGAGAAACAAAATCTGAAAACCAAAGCGAGATCCACCCAGAAAAACCAACAAGACCCCCGCAAAAACCAAACCAACGCTCTTTCCAAACCCAACAAAAGCCACACCCGGTCAACCCAATGGTTCCTTGTATTTTTCCCTGTTATATCCGGGATTTCCACATCTCGAGCATTTGTTTGGCTTCTTTTTTTTCGCAAACTGCAACAGAGTATATCAGTAATCAATAATACTATGACTGGGGAAAAATAATTGTTTAGGTGTATACTAACCTGAGGATACTCTCCTGCTGAAAGTTTTCTCTTCGTCGTAGGCCTTTCTGATTGACGTTTTGTCTTTGGTGGCATAATATTCAGGTCACGCACCTCAGCAGGGATACAAATGTCGTCAGGGTCGGGCACTGGTATGATTTTGCCACTAATTGTTGCACTCCAAATTGCTTTCTTAAGAATTGGATCAACCAAACTGCTGTACTCCACTTGACGAAGCCTAGCCGCGGCCATTGCATGTCGGCAAGGGTATTTCAATGTCTGAAACTCTAGACATGAGCATGTTTTGTTTAGAAGATCTACATGCCGCCGTACACCTATGAACTCAGAACTGACTTCAACCTCCCACGCAGAAATACCTTAAACCGATAGGGCAGCAGATTTTTCAAGCTGCAGGTTCATTAACTTGTCAACTTCTTCTGGAATGCCACCATCTATCTTTTGAATTTTCTCTCTTCTGCATTCAAGCCACCTACTTAACATTCGCCTGATAAATTCTAGCATTGCAATGATTGGACTATCTCTTGCTGCAAATAGTGCATTGTTTAGAGACTCCGCAATGTTACTGGACGTCATATTATACCTCTGACCAGAAAAGTGTGATCTACTCCACAGCGCAAGAGGGATTTTTTCCATGTACTCCCAACAACGATAATCAACATCCTTTAGCCTTGCATATAGTCTCTTGAAGTTAGAAACTGTGAACGCTTCTCCTGCCTTTCCGACCAAACCTTTCTGACGGAATCTTTGTATTTAACGTGAATATGTCTCTGGATATGGACAAGACATGCACCGTGGTGTGCCTGTGGATACCAGTCCTTTTTAGCTTTGGAAATTCCACCGTGCCTATCCGAGATAATAGTAAGCTCAGAAGAATCTGGAATAATGTCTACCAACTTCTCAAAGAACCACCTCTATGTCTGGTCAGACTCTGCATCGACAACGGCGAACGCAACTGGACAAACCTGGTAATTAGAATCTTGTCCACTGGCCGTTAATAGACAACCATTATACTTACCAATCAGGTGAGTTCCATCAACAACAACTACCGGTTTCAAATGTTTCCATCCAGATATACACGCAGCCAATGCCATAAATACGGACTTAAACCTTGTCATACCTTTTTCATCTCTCTCAGTTCACAAATGTGTTATGGTGCCGGGGTTAGCATACTTGAGCACATGAAGGTAAATCGGTAATAATTTGAAAGAAGTCTCCTCTGTTCCGTGAGCAGAGTATATAGCCAGCTCCTTAGCTTTCCAGCATTTCTAGTACGAGGCTGTAATATTATATTCAGAGAGAACAATTGCAGGTAGCTCACTCGCACGTGGACCAACTATTACGTTCTCGTACTTAGACTTCAGCAGAGCCGCCATGACTTTAGCAGTCGCATGCTTAGAAAATTTTCTTCTTGTATCCGGGTGGAATGTATGCTTCAAGCACGCCTTCCTCACCTCATACAACGCAGAGTCGCCAACTTGACACCCCCAACACCCTCCAATCACATATCTTTTCTGGACATTCCACGACTGTGTACTTCTTTGCATGCCTTTTGAATTCGAACATCACTACCTTCTTCAGCGCATTGATGGCCAACGTGACTTTAAAGTGTTCCTTGTTCCTGAACTTTTTCCCAACCCATATCTCTTCATCTTCATTTGACAAATCAAGTTCATCGAAGTCCCCTTGCATATCATCAGACACTGGTGCCACATCCGGAAATCCATATAGTTTTGTACGTTTAATCGCTTTCTTCAGTTCTGCACCGCCATTCTGACGCCCCCAAATGACATCACCTGGAGGAGTCTCCACAAAATCATCATCATCTTCATGGGGAGCCAGAACCGGTTTCTCACATACAGTCTTCTTTCTTCCAGGAAAATGAGTAGGACTCTCCGTTAAGACATTTGAGTAGTCCATATGGCTTGAATCATTCGGCTCACTTCCGCGACTACTTCCAGAACCCCCTGAACTACCAGAGTCATCCTTATCCTCATCAAATGCAGGCTTAGAATGGAAACCCTTACCATCTGCTAGTACGTAATCATTCCACCAGTCAAAATCATAATCCGGATCATAATCATCATCAGAGACGTATGCGTCATCGTCAACATCATCAGCTTCCTTCTCTTCCGAATCTCTCGCCTCGTCTGATTCCTGGGACATTTTTAATTCCAACTCAGGGTGGTCAATAGATACAGCGTTACTTGGAACATCAGGTTTTACAGATTCAGAGGTGTTAATGGTGGCCTTAGCCTCTACTTTCTCTAATTCCTGGGACTTTTTTAATCCCAACGCAGGATAGTCTACAGAGACAGCTTCAGGTTGTACACCTTTGGATGTGTTCATTGCGGCCTCTGCCTCTACTTTCTCGGCATGTGCTATCAGCAAACAATCATCGATATCTTCATCATCTGCTTCATCATCGGGCTGACTAGACGCTGCCAAAGAAGAGGCTATGACGTTTGTTGGCCCTAAGGACTTTCGCCGTTCCTTAGCAATTTGAACTTCAAGACTTTCCTTCTGTTTCAACCTCACCATTTCACCATTTAATGATTCCTTGAATGTGACAAATAAATTCACAGACTTATCAGACTTATGCAGCAAACGGAAGAATTTGTACTCTCGAGGAGTAACTATCATACATGGACAACTCCCATCACCATTAAACTCAGCTAGAACATCATCAAACCAGTAGGAAATCTCCACCGAAACAACTCTCAGCTCTAATCCGAACTCATGCGCAATCAGATTTCTCAAATTCTCTGGTCCGGACACATCTTTGCAATTTATGCACCTTCCACGACAAGATATGTCTATTTTGAAATCTCAATCTCCTGTATAGTACCTTATCCACGTTCCCTCCATCACGAGAATGAACACATCCACTGCAAATCGCGAACACCATATCTAAAAAATTACTGGCAAATCGCGAACACCAAAACAAAAAATTCGAAAATAACTATGACAAATCTATGGGTGTACAAAGATAGGATTAAGTAACTAACCATGGTTGTTGTTCTCTTGAACATCGCATAATTTCCCCTTCAATTTCAACATCTTCTCAAAAGGGAAACTACGGTTTCCAATTTAGTTAGGGTACTTTGTTTCTTATTTTCACTCAATTTATCTCCATTATCTCTAATTAACCATAATTTTTCTCGCCAAAATAAAAGAGAATCGGAAAGGTAGTTTTGCGTGTAATGAGTTGGGTACTTTGCCATTGTTTCCGGCCCATAACCAAAGCCCAGTATGCTAAGGTGGTTTTTTGGAAATTTCATTCCGAAATTCGAAAATCAGGCCCAAAAAACAATCTAATCACGCGTGTGAGTTTCTCTCTTCTCGACTGTTACGCGCGCGGACACTCTCTACTCCTGGGACCCACGCTATTTTCTGCGCCTGTATCTCTATAAGAGACAGAGTTCTCTGTCTCTCTCTCTCTCTCTCTCTCTCTCTCTCAGAAACAAGGGTAAGTTTGACATTATGAAAGTATGTCCCTACCCTAACTAATTAAAACTCAAAACTATCTATTCCTCAAATTAAAACTTAAAAACTACCCTATTTTCAAATGAATTCTAATATAAATACAATTTCTTTAGTACTTTTTTATACAAGATTGTACTCAAGATAAATATGACTTATCGTTATTAGTCCCAATCCAAAAACTATATACTGTGAAAAACAACTTTGGGAATTCGTTTGTATATAAGCAAACACTAGAGAAGAAAGACTTAGAGAAAGAGAGTTAGAGAGTGATGAAGAACAATATCAAAGATCTCTTATGATTTCTCTCACTAGAATCACATGTTTACAAAGCCAAGCCCACCTATATATAGTAGAGAAGCTTGGAGACAAAGTTTTAGAAACTTGGGCACAAAGTGATCTAAGGGGGATGAATGTCTAAGGGGGATGAATGTCCAAGGGGAATGAATACTTAGAAGCTAAGAAGCTTAGGGAGAAAGCTATCCAAATGTATAATCAATATATTTATAACACTCCCCCTTGATTATCCATTTATATTGATGTGGTGCCCGTGTATTGCCTCGTTAAAAACCTTGATCATGGAAAACCCGTTTTGGGATAAAACCATGACAAGGGAAAAAGAGTGCAGTAAAGCTCCCCCTGGAAAAGACATATATTCTTCTTTTCACAAGTCTCGTAAATGACGCATTCCAATCTTGTAAATATGTTTTCTGAATACTGCAATAGGAAGCGTCTTTGTGAAGAGGTTTGCTGCATTGTTGCTTGAACAAATGTATTGGACATCGATCTCTCCGTTTTTCTCGAGTTCTTGAGTATATGAAAGAATTCTTGGAGGAATATGTTTTTTCTTGTCGCTCTTGATATAACCTTCTTTAATTTGAGCGACGCAAGCAGCATTGTTTTCAAATACTTTTGTGGGTTCTCTATCTTTGATTATTCTGCTTGATACTTGAATGTGTTGAGTCATTGATCTTAACCACACACACTCTCTGCATGCTTCGTGAAACGCAATGATCTCTGCATAATTTGAAGAAGTGGCGACCAAAGTCTGTTTTTGAGAACGAACACGAGATCGCCGTTCCACCAAATGTGAAAACATATCCTGTTTGCGATCGTGCTTTATGCGAATCTGACAAGTATTCTGCATCTGCAAAACCAACTAGACCAACCTCAGGGTTTCTTGAATAAAATAGGCCTAAATCAATCGTACCTTGTAGATAACAGAAGATGTGTTTTATTCCATTCCAATGTCTCCGCGTAGGGGATGCACTGTATCTTGCAAGTAGGTTGGTAGCAAAGGCTACATCTGGTCGAATACAATTTGCAAGGTACATTAATCCGCCAATAGCGCTCATATAAGGTACTTAAGGACCCAATATTTCTTCGTTATCTTCACAAGGTCTAAATGGATCCTTGTCAACATCAAGCGATCTATTGACCATTGGAGTACTCAAAGGAGTCGCTTCATCCATATTAAAGCGTTTTAACACCCTTTTGGTGTAATTTGATTGATGCACAAATATTCCGTCTTGGAAATGCTCTATCTGGAGCCCTAGACAAAGTTTTGTCTTTCCAAGATCTTTCATTTCAAACTCTTCTTTCATATGAGTTCGTGCATCATCAATCTCCTTTTGAGTTCCAATTATATTCAGGTTATCAACATATACAGCAATGATCACAAATCCCGATGCAGATTTCTTGATAAATACACAGGGCATATTGTGTTGTTGATGTATCCTTTACTCAACAAATATTCACTTAAGCGATTATACCACATGCGTCCAGACTGTTTTAGTCCGTAAAGTGATCGTTGTAGTTTGACCGAACATATTTCCCTAGATGCTTCCGGCATCTTTGATCCTTCTGGGATCTTTAATCTTTCTGGGGTTTTCATGTATATGTCACTATCAAGTGAACCATATAGGTATACAGTCACCACATCCATCAGGTACATCTCTAAACTTTAAGATGTCGTTAGGCTCATTAAGTACCCGAATGTGACTGCATCCAGAACCGGAGAATATGTCTTTTCATAATCAATCCCCGGTTTTTGCGAAAAACCTTGTGCAACGAGTCAGGCCTTATACCTTAATACCTCGTTTTTCTCATTTCTCTTTCTCACAAAGACCCATTTACATCCAACTGGCATTACATCTTCAGGTGTAATGACTACAGGTCCAAAGACATTTCTTTTATTCAGGGAGAATAATTCATTTCTCATGGCCTCTTGCCATTTCTCCCAGTCAGGCCTTTTCTGGCACTCTGACACGGACCTTGGGTCTGGATCATCTTCATGATCTATTTCTCTGGATACTGAAAAATAGAACATTCCATTTGTATCATTTATCTCGCTTCTAGCCCATAATATCCCACTTTGGGTGAAGGTAATGGATATCTCATATTTTTCAGTATCGGGTTCGTCTTCTGGACAAACCTCTTTATCTGGTTCTTCTGGAACCTTTTCACAAATGTCTTTTGGATATTTTTCTTTATTTGGTTCTTCTGGAACTTTGTGTCCCAATTTTATTTTCTTTCAAGGATTTTTATCCTTCGAGTCTATCGGCCTCCCGCGCTTTAATTGAACCTGCGGTTCAATTGCTCTATTTTCATTAATACATTGTTCCGGAATATTTATTTTTGATGGAGCATTAGCAGCGGGGATATAAAACTTTGTCACTCTTCTCGTATCTGTGAACGCATCAGGTAATAAATGTATTATTTTCTGAACTTCCACCTCGCATTGATTGGTATGAGGATCAAGATAAGCCAAAGTTTTTGTACACTTTTGTGTTATCTTTTAGTGATTCTCTAGATCCTCCCCTCTCCAATGCAGGGAATTCACTTTCATCAAAGTGGCAATCGGCAAAACGTGCCGTCAACATATCTCCAGTTACCGGTTCAAGATATCATCTCTGGAATAATCTCCTTTTTATTATACTACTCGAGATAACTCTTCAGGAGGTTTGATGATCATCATTCTTTATTTCAGTCGAGTAGCATTCCCGGGAACATAATTCTGATATAATTCTTCAGGGATTAACTCCTCTAGAGGTTAATATTTGGTTCCACTTCTTATAATGACATGGTGAATCGAGATCTCTTATCATCAAATTTATTCAGGTACCTGATTTCATTTCAAACCATGTCAACAATCTCTTCAAGAGATTAATCCTCTTTCGCTCCTTTTCTTTTGAGGATTTGGAACCAAAGTAGTCTATCACGTTTTTTACGTGACATAGACTCAAATAGATCATCTTTCAGGAACATCTATTTTTAGTGGAGCTCAGCTGGGATATGAGATTTATTTTTCACTCAATATGAACTTCAATTCATATGAGGATCCATAATAATAATTAATCTCATAACATCTCATCCATCAGCTGTTTAATGCATGCTAAACTGCATGTTCTTTGCAACAACATGGAGATCACCATAACTAGTTTTGCAATCCCTTGGATTTGCTTTATTTTAAGCTCATTTTGAGTGCGAACATAATCTTTTGGATGTTCAGCTTACTCTTGATGTGGGATTTTTTTAATTCTTCCCCCCGAGATGATGACAATTTTATGGTCTATCCATCTCGAATTGAATCCCACTCTAGGACAACCTACATATTGATATATCATGGTTTTTATGGTTTTAAACCATGGTATAGGTCTTATTTATAGAGTCTTTCTAGTGTTTTTTGAGTCTTTTAGAGTCTTTACAGGTCATAGGTACGTTTGGAGCTTAACTGGAGATTTTGGAGCACTTTGGAGCTTAATCAGAATCAAATTCGTTAAGGATGGATTTTGTGCTTTAGTGTCGCTCGACATCATGGAGAGTGACGCTCGACACTTATCAAAGAAATAAGGAAAAGGCAATTTTGTTTCCTGTTAGAAGAAGGAGTTGGGCCCAGAAGTTTCCAAATAATTCCAAGAAGGCCCAAAACGTGTTTTAGAGACATATATATAGGATTTTTTTTCCCTTTTTATCGAGACCTTAGATTTTTGAAAGAGAGATACTCTGAGTTTTTGCTTTGTGCGATTTTGAGAGCTAGGGGAGACAAGTCTGAACTCTGTCCGTTTAGAGAGAAGATTTCGAACCCCTTTATTTATTTTATTTATCTTATTATTGCAATCTATTCAATCATGTGTGTTGTTTCAATATCCATGTCTGAGTAGATCACCTGTTAGGTTTAGGGTTTAACTAGGGTTTTCTTTGAATTTTTGATTAACTTGCTAGTTAGGGTTCATATCTGTTAGTTCTTCACCATAGGTTATGCTTAAAGCTAATTCTGGACTGATCACCTAGAACTTAGATCTTAGGTTGCTTAATTGACACGGAAGTGTAATTGAATAACTGGAAAGAACATAGGATGAGCAAAGTAGCTATTCGCAAAGGAATTTGGTTTAGATGCTTTGTGAACATATTGAACTTGTGCATTAAAGCTGGTTTAAATCTGTAGGATTTACAAAGGAATTTGGAATTCTAGGATTTTAACTTAGATAATTCTCACAACGGAAGTTGGTTAATTATAATTTTGTGTTTCGAGTTCTAGAACCGTACTTAAACCTGAACTCTGATTAGTCAAGTTGATCTGCATTCATTGATTTCCTGAAAAACGCCGTAGACCTAATCTCCATCCATCTGAATCTTACAAACCGTTTTTACTGGTGCTTAGTTTATTTCTGTTGCATTGCTATTTATTTCCAATATTTTTGCTTAGCGTAATTCGATCTCTTTAAGGTTTATTGAGTGATCTCTTGTCTCTGTGGTTCGACCCCTACATACTACAACTGCACATTTGTGCTCTTGCAGAGTAGCTTAGGGATTAAACTTTGAGCAGATCAAGTTTTGGCGCCGTTGCCGGGGACTTGATTTCGCCATTAAACCTAGTTTTTGAGTTTCGACTAAGTTTTTCTTAGTGTCGAGCGACACCAATTGTGGTGTCGCACGACACCTTTCGTTTTTATAACCTAATTTACTTATTTCGTTTTCTCTCTTTGTCTTTTGTGCTTCAGGTTTATGCACACTCGTGGAACCGGAAGCAACAAAGACATCCCGCTAGTGAAATTGAGCAACGAGGAGCTAGCAGAGTTAGAGCGAACGAACAGAGGCAAAGCAACCGGCAGAGATGGAGAACGCAAACGAACTTGTGCGTGATGATGCTGGTATCTGGAGAGACCAAGATGGTCACGTGTGCAATGAGAGAGGCCAAAGACTTGATGGAGATGGTACCATCATTCCACCAGCACCTTTACCGGTGAATGTTGTTAACCAGAACCCACCACCTGCACCGCGTGGTAATGCTGTGATCATTCCAAATCATAGGAATGCTCCAGAAGAACAGAACGTGATGGAACCTGCACCTGCAGCTGGTCGTGGAAGAACGCTTGGGGATTACAACAGGCCTGAGCAGTTCTATGCAAATCGATCTGCGATTCGCGCTCCTGCGTTTCAAAGGAACAATTTTGAGCTGAAACCTGTGTACTACACTCTTGTGGGTCAGCATCTCTTTCATGGTCACTCTCATGAGCACCCTATGGATCACATCGAGAGGTTTGAGGACTTGGTCACCAGCATCAAATACAATGGAGTGTCCAATGATTTCCTCCTCTGCAAGCTGTTTCCTTATTCTCTTGTTGGAGAAGCAGCTAACTGGCTGAAGCAGTTGGAGCCAGAATCACTCACTACTTGGGAGGAAACCAGGAATGCCTTCCTGCACAACTTCTTCGATGATGCTAGGTCTGAGGAATTGAGAACAAAAATCTCGACATTCTCTCAAGGACCTACTGAGGCGTTCAAGGCTTCTTGGGTGTGATTCAAATCGTACCAGCGAGACTGCCCTCATCATGGTTTCAGCGATGTGCAGCTGTCAGGAAGGGCAGGATCGCTCTGAATGTTAGAAGGAGTGTTGGAAGATGTTCCAATCAAGATTGGAGACTGCATGATTCCGACTGACTTTGTGGTTCTGGAATATGGAGAGGAGCTTAAGGATCCTCTTATCCTTGGGAGACCTTTTCTAGCTACATGAGGTGCAATCATCGATGTCAGGAAGGGCAGGATCGCTCTGAATGTTAGAGATCTGGTGATGAACTTCGATGTGGACAAGCTAATGAAGAAGCCCACCATCGATGGTCAAACATTCTATGTGGACACACTCACAGAATTTGCAGAGGAGATCTTCCATGAGATGCTACCCACAGACCCACATGAGAGAGCTTTGACCACATCTGCAACTGAAGCTGAGCACTTGGACGAAATTTCAGCATCTTACTTGAAGATGTTGGATTCCAGCGAGCATGTAATGCAGCTGGCAGCGCAGATAGATCAACTTGTGCCTCCTGCAAAGGCCAGGCAATTCTCCGACTAGAGTGAGGAGAAGGCGCCCAAGATCGAGTTCAAACAGCTCCCTACAAGACTAAGGTATGCATTTTTAGGATCTAATTCCACTTATCCAGTCATTATCAATTCTTCTTTGAACAATGCAGAGGTTACCTTACTACTGAGCAAGCTGCACAAGCATCGCAAAGCTTTTGGCTATTCTCTTGATGATATTTCAGGTATCTCACCAGATCTGTGCATGCATCGAATTCACCTGGAGGATGAGTCGAAGTCATCGATCGAACACCAGCGCAGGTTAAACCCTAATTTGAAAGACGTGGTCAAAAAGGAGATCATGAAGCTGTTGGAAGCTGGGATCATCTATCCAATTTCAGATAGTGATTGGGTCAGTCCTGTGCATGTGGTTCCTAAGAAAGGAGGAGTTACAGTTGTGAAGAATGACAAAGATGAGATGATCCCAACGCGTACAGTGACTGGACACAGGATGTGTATCGATTACAGGAAGCTGAATGCAGCAACCAGGAAGGATCACTTTCCATTGCCCTTCATTGATCAGATGCTGGAGACTTGCAAAACATCCCTATTACTGCTTCCTCGATGGGTACTCAGGATTTTTCCAGATCCCGATTCACCCAGATGATCAGGAGAAGACCACCTTTACATGTCCATATGGCACTTTCGCATATCGCAGAATGCCCTTTGGACTTTGTAATGCTCCTGCGACTTTTCAGCGATGTATGATGTCCATCTTCACTGACATGATTGAGGATTTTATGGAGGTCTTTATGGATGCTTTCTCAGTTTACGGATCATCTTTTAAAGCCTGTCTGGACAATCTCTGCAAGGTGCTGGCTCGATGTGAAGAGAAACACTTGGTCCTTAACTGGGAAAAATGTCATTTTATGGTCAGAGATGGGATTGTGCTTGGACACAATGTTTCTGAAGCTGGTATCGAAGTGGATCGTGCGAAGATTGACGTCGTGATGAGTTTGCAACCACCTGATTATGCAAAATCGGTTAGAAGCTTTCTGGGTCATGCAGGGTTCTATCGTCGATTTATCAAGGACTTCAGCAAGATTGCATGTCCTCTTACTGCTCTGCTATGCAAATGTGTCAAGTTTGATTTTACAGACGAATGCTTTGCCGCGTTTAAACAGATCGAACAAGCTTTGATAAGCGCCTCTATTGTGCAGCCTCCTGACTGGAATTTACCTTTTGAGGTGATGTGTGATGCCAGTGATTTTGCTGTTGGTGCTGTTTTTGGACATAAGAAGGACAAGAAGCTTCATGCAGTCTACTATGCCAGTCGAACTCTGGATGATGCTCAAAGAAACTATGCTACTACTGAGAAGGAGTTGTTGGTTGTGGTCTTTGCTTTTGAGAAATTTTGACCCTACCTTGTGGGATCGAAGGTTATTGTGCACACAGATCATTCTGCACTCAAATACTTGATGCAGAAGAAGGATGCAAAGCCAAGGTTACTGCGATGGGTTTTACTTCTTCAGGAGTTCGATATTAAGGTCAGAGATAAGAAGGGTGTTGAGAATGGTGTTGCAGACCATCTCTCACGCATCAGGGTTGAAGAAGACGTACCCATAGATGATTGATTTTCTGCCAGAGGAGAATGTATACTATGTGGAAACTGGGTTCCAGAGCAGATTTGACGAAGAATTGCAGGCTTTTCTAATTGGAGAAACGTTAGTGTCGAGCGACACCACCACTAGTGTCGCGCGACACCTTGCGCAGCAGAACACAGAGACTTCTCAAATTCGAAGCAGAATTCCTGAGATCAGTTCAGCTGCTGTATCTGCCACCCAACGTCCTTGGTATGCTGATATTGCCAATTATCTCGCTGCAGAGGCTGAGCCTGAGAACTTTAAGGGCTACGCGAAGAAGAAGTTCCTGAGAGAGCTGAGGAGATATCACTAGGATGATCCATATCTGTACAAGCACTGTTCTGATGGGATTTACAGAAGATGTATTGCAGAGTCAGAAGTTCCAGAGGTGATGTTTCATTGTCATTGATTTGAATATGCTGGATACTTTGCGACCTTCAAAACAGTGTCTAAAGTTCTTCAAGCAGGCTTTTGGTGGCCTACAATGTTTCGTGACGCGCATGCCTTTATCTCGCAGTGTGATGCTTGTCAGAGGAGAGGGAAGATCAGCAAGTGACATGAGATGCCACAGAATTTCATCCTTGAGGTTGAAGTATTCGATTGCTGGGGTATCGATTTCATGGGTCCTTTTCCCTCTTCTTATGGTAATAAGTACATCCTGGTTGCTGTTGATTATGTTTCTAAGTGGGTCGAAGCCATTGCCAGCCCCACCAACGATTCTTCAGTGGTTCTTAAGATGTTCAAGACCATCATCTTCCCTCGATTTGGAGTTCCTCGAATTGTTATAAGTGATGGTGGTTCTCACTTTATTAACAAGGTTTTCGAAAAACTCATAAGGAAGCATGGAGTTCATCATCGAGTTGCAACTCCTTATCACCCTCAGACGAGTGGACAGGTTGAAGTCTCGAATCGACAGATCAAGGAAATCTTGGAGAAGACAGTGGGTAAAACTCGGAAGGACTGGGCTGCGAAGTTGGACGATGCACTCTGGACGTACAGGATAGCGTTCAAAACACCTCTAGGCACCATGCCTTTCCACCTGCTCTATGGAAAACCCTGTCACCTTCCAGTGGAGATCGAACACAAGGCAGCTTGGGCGATTAAGATGATGAACTTCGACATCAAGTCTGCTGCAGAGAGGAGACTGATACAGCTGAATGAGTTGGACGAAATCAGGCACCATGCCTATGAGAATTCGAAGCTGTACAAGGAGAGGACCAAGGCATATCACGATTCGAAAATCCTCTCCAGGCAATTCGAGCCGAACGACTAGGTACTCCTGTATAACTCTTGTTTGCAACTGTTTCCTGGTAAACTGCGCTCTCGTTGGTCAGGTCCTTTTATAGTCAAGGAGGTTCGACCCTATGGTGCCATCGTCCTCCTCACACCAGATGGCAGCAGAGAGTTCACAGTGAATGGACAAAGGGTGAAACACTACTGGGCCAAAGCTGAGATTCCAGATGGACACATCGTTCCTCTGGATGGTGCACCTCTTGCCTGAATCTCCATCAAGTCAAACTACTGACTTTAAACAAGCGCTTGGTGGAAGGCAATCCACTGGTAAGTCTGTACATAAGTCCTTTTGTTTCTACTAACTTTTGTTTTTTCGTTTTTCGTTTTTGTGTTTTTGGTGAAGCAAAGGCTGGTGTCGAGCGACACCACCATCGGTGTCACTTGTCACTTGACTCAATATAAAAAAAAAAAAATTGGGAACTCAGGAAACCGGAGTCAAACCAGAAATTCGGATTGGTCAGTTGTAATTCGGTACGAAGAGAAAAGTGTCGCACGACACCATCATCAGTGTCGCGCGACACCATCATTGCAGCCAGGTAAGTTCTCCGTTTTTCCTGTGTTTCTCTGTTTCTTTTCTTTTGTTTCGCCAACTTCGGACTAGATAACACTGGGGACAGTGTTGTTTAAGTCTGGGGGAGGTAGTTGCTGACATTGTGTTTGTTTTTCTTAAGAGTCAGTCGTGTCAAAACATTTTTGATTCAAAACTTGTTGGAGATTATGATGCTTTTCCTGGAATTATTGTGTTGACATTTCATCTAAGTGACCACTGCTGCAGATTCAGTCTAGGTCCGACTAATGAAAAATTCAAAGGCTGACCAGTTGACTAGAAGCGTCTATGTTTCCAACAGAATCCACTAACCTGAGCTAATTTCTTAAATCTTTCTTTTACCTCATTGATGTGACTGATGTTCATAGAGCTTGATTCCTCGTTCATACTTGACAAGTGAAAGCCTGTGTGAAATCTAATGTTGGTGCTTCTCTCCCTGTGACGAGCTTAAAGAAAAAAAAATGAAGAAAGAAAGAAAAGGGCGAAAAGATTGAGATGATTTTTGCTTAGGAGTGAAGGGCTAGAAAAATTTCCAAGGATCCCATTATTTCACTTCTAAGTTGGAATGATCACACAAAGGAAGGAAGTGAGGGGTAGGAAAGTTTCCTATGACCCCACTATTCGCTGAAAACCTTTGATACAAGGTAAGGGGACAACTCGGGGATTCAATGGCAAACACCATCAGTACTCGCAGCTTTACCCTTATGGAGTATATGCCATAAAAAAAAAGATGATGAGTGTTCGAAAAGAATAAGTCTGGGGGAGAGAAAAAGTACCAAAGTGTGTATGGCTGATTTGTTTGAGTGTAGTACGGGAAAAGAATCTAGAAGGTTCTTGGCATCTGAATCATCAGTGAGACCCAGCGATGAGGGTTTATGGACAATGTTGTGGAATTTTGGACTTAATCTGGAACGCTGTGAATGTCTGCGGAGAAGTACATGGTGGTTCGATTTGGAATGATGAAGCAGTAGTTGAGTTGCAGGGTAATTGGTCAAAAGCGATGTTTCAGTGAAAGGTTGAGTCTCTGTGTTTTCAAACCTCTTTCTCTTATTTGGTGTTCTGTTTGCTTGAGGGCAAGCAAATGCTAAGTCTGGGGGAGTTGATATATCATGGTTTTTATGGTTTTAAACCATGGTATAGGTCTTATTTGTAGAGTCTTTCTAATGTTTTTCGAGTCTTTTGGAGTCTTTACAGATCATAGGTACGTTTGGAGCTTAACTGGAGATTTTGGAGCACTTTGGAGCTTAATCAGGATCAATTTCGTGAAGGATGGATTTTGTGTTTTAGTGTCGCTCGACACCATGGAGAGTGACGCTCGACACTTGTCAAATAAATAAGGAAAAGGCAATTTTGTTTCCTGTTTGAAGAAGGAGTTGGGCCCAGAAGTTTCCAAATAATTCCAAGAAGGCCCAAAACGTGTTTTAGAGATATATATAGGATTTTTATTCCCTTTTTATCGAGACCTTAGATTTTTGAGAGAGAGATACTCTGAGTTTTTGCTTTGGGCGATTTTGAGAGCTAGGGGAGACAAGTCTGAACTCTGTCCATTTAGAGAGAAGATTTCGAACCCCTTTATTTATTTTATTCATCTTCTTATTGCAATATATTCAATCATGTGTGTTGTTTCAATATTCATGTCTGAGTAGATCACCTGTTAGGTTTAGGGTTTAACTAGGGTTTTCTTTGAATGTTTGATTAACTTGCTAGTTAGGGTTCATATCTGTTAGTTCTTCACCATAGGTTATGCTTAAAGCTAATTCTGGACTGATCACCTAGAACTTAGATCTTAAGTTGCTTAATTGACACGGAAGTATAATTGAATAACTGGAAAGAACCTATGGTGAGCAAAGTAGCTATTCGCAAAGGAATTTGGTTTAGATGCTTTGTGAACATATCGAACTTGTGCATTAAAGCTGGTTTAAATCTGTAGGATTTACAAAAGAATTTGGAATTCTAGGATTTTAACTTAGATAATTCTCACAACGGAAGTTGGTTAGTTATAATTTTGTGTTTCGAGTTCTAGAACCGTACTTAAACCTGAACTCTGATTAGTCAAGTTGATCTGCATTCATTGATTTCTTGAAAAACACCCTAGACCTAATCTCCATCCATCTGAATCTTACAAACCGTTTTTACTGCTGCTTAGTTTATTTCTGTTGCATTGCTATTTATTTCCAATATTTCTGCTTAGCGTAATTCGATCTCTTTAAGGTTTATTGAGTGATCTCTTGTCTATGTGGTTCGACCCCTACATACTACAACTGCACATCTGTGCTCTTGCAAAGTAGCTTAGGGATTAAACTTTGAGCAGATCACATATTCAGTGAGCTTTAAACCAAAAGAAATGGGGATCCATCCATGGATGTTATTCACGATGGCTTTATTTCTTTTTTTTTTTCTTTATGACATGCAAAGTTGAAAAAGCTTCTGATTTTTCAACATGTATTCTCAATGATCTTATATCACTGGAATTACCGAGATGGCTTAACCGGTTTATTCAATTAGTAAAACTTCAGGTTTACTTTTGTATATACTATTGCCATCTTTCCTTTATTATCACAAATATACATGTCACCATCGTGTGCTCTTTTGGAGTATTTTTTATTTCTCTTCCAGAGCTTCTAGCTCTTCCGGAGCTTCTAGCTATTACGGGACTTTTAGCTATTCCGAAGCTTCTAGCTCTTACGGGGCTTTTAGCTCTGGTAAAGTTTCCATAGGTTTTGAAGACGCTGAGTCTTCTACTCCATAAAATATGAACAATGAGGAAGTTTACCGTCCACTCCACCATTTCGTGTTCATGGAGGAGGCTTTACCTTCCACTCCATAAAATTTTTTTAAGGAGGAGGATTAAACCATCAACTCCATAATTTTATGATCACGGAAGAAGTTTAACCCTTCTATTCCATAAATATATGATCAAGGAGGATGCATAACCTTCTACTCCATAATATTAGTAGGGAGGAGATTTAATCTTCCACTTTACAAATATAAATATAAATGTAAAAAAATAAATATGGATTAGGAGGAGGATTAACCTTCAACTCCATAAATAAAAATAAACATAGAATAAACAAGAAGTAAGCACAACCTACCATTCCATAAACATAAATAAGGAGGAGGATTTATCTTCTACTCCATAAAAATATGATTAAGGAGGAGGTTTAAACCATCAACCCCGTAATTTTTTCATGGAGGAGGTTTAACCTTCTACTCCATAAAATATGAACAAGGAGACATAGTCTACAATAAATAGTTTTTTTTTTCGGAGAAGGCATAGCCTATCTTTCCGAAAAGTAATACATAAATGGAGAAGAGATAATCGAAAAACAAAAAAATTTAAAACAGTTAAGGAGGCATAGCCTACCATGAAAAGGAGGAGGCATAGCCTACCATAGATTTTGAAGAGGCAGAGCCTACCATTGATTTTAAAGAGGCAGAGCCTACCATTGATTTTGAGGAGGCAGAGCCTACCATTCCATTTATAATATATAAACTTTAAATGATAATATGAATATAAATATTACCTTCAAAATGAAGGGAGAAATGATCTTGTTTTCTGTATACGAACGAGCAAGTAGAGAGTCGTGCTGATAACGTGTGAAAAACAATTTCGGAAATTCGTTCGTATATAAGCAAAAACTAGAGAAGAAAGACTTATAGAAAGAGAGTTAGAGAGTGATGAAGAACAATATCAAAGATCTCTTATGATTTCTCTCACTAGAATCATATGTTTACAAAGCCAAGCCCACCTATATATAGTAGAGAAGTTTGGAGACAAAGTTTTTGAAATTTGGGCACAAAATGATCTAAGGGGATGAATGTCTAAGGAGGATGAATGTCCAAAACGGATGAATACTTAGAAGCTAAGAAGCTTAGGGAGAAAGCTATCCAAATGTATAATCAATATATGTATAACATATACAAAAATCTAAGTGTGAAATTTAGCAACTACCATCATGGAGTAAATAAAGAGTAAATAAAAAAAAGTAAATGTATGAGATAACCTCAATACTATTCATAATTAGGAAAATAGGAAAGCGTATTGTACATTTTTCATTAATACACTATTACCCCTATATTATCTTATCCCCTATATACCCATCTCTCTAACTCTCTTTATCACCTATCTCTTTCTCTCTCTCACCTATTTCTTTCTCTTCCTCACTACAATTTGAAGCGATGAACAATTTGTTGTTGTCTCTCTTCCTCAATCGTTTCAATACGTACCTGCTTGGGTTCGATTTGGATTTTCATCGACGACCTCAAACAGCTGTGGACCATCCCGATCGGTCCATAGATCGAATCCGCTGGGTTTCTGAAATCGGTCCGCGAGGACCTTGACTTTCTCGTCGGCACATATGGAGAATAGATTTGGTGGCTTCTGAACCGGCTCCCATGGCCGCTCAAGCTCGGCCACTGCCGCCTTGAGCTCGGCTCGTTTCTGCATCTCGTAAATCTGGCGTTCACGAGATATATGGGATAGACGCGCCTTGAAGAACCGTTTCTGTTTTTTCGCCTGCATCTTCTTCCACTGCCACTTTGATACACCGCTGGGAAACGTCCTCGGACCGCTGCCTATACAGATAACCGTCGAAAATTGATGAAGAAGGTTTGTTTGTTTCCTCTTGTAATTTTATTGTTAGAATGCTAACATTACATCTAGAGTATTATATGTATTGTAGCGCACTAACTTCAAAAATAACATCTATAACAATATAGATAATTCATTATTGTTATCAATCTAACATATTTTTTACCAACATCGTAGCTCTAGCTAACATCGTAGCTTTAGCTAAGTATCAATGTATTAAAAATATAACATATTAGCAAATACAAATATTATGTTAGAGGTGATAAATAAATTGTTAGCGGATAAAAATAGTATATTCGAAATGATAAATAAAGTATTAGCGAATACAAATTTAGTGTTAGCAAGATAACATAATTTTTATTGATGTAAGTTTAGTGTTAACAAAATATCATAACATTTATCATGCTAACAAAGTATGTAGTATGATAACAATTTATGTAATTATATAACTTATATGTTAACGAAAGAAAGACGATGAGAGAGAAATTCCATACGGAAAAGAAAAACTCGTAACAAAAAGAATAGGTAAAGAGTTATAACACCCTCAAAGTGTCAGACCAATGTCACACTGTTTTTTCTATTTACCTAATTTTGATATTTTCTAGCAAATTGTCTCATAAAAAAAATGAAGATCCAATTCGTAATATAATTGGTTGAAATGATAATATTTGGCCCAAACAAAGCCTCTGATTGATTCAGAGACAACGAGAGAGAGGAAACATGAATAACTAAAACGTATATTTTCTCGTCTTTTTCTCGGGATTGATTTCAGTCTTCCATTACTCTCAAAGAAGAAGAAAGATCTGAGGTCGAATGGTCCAGGAGAAGAAGAATCTCTCTTAGATCGTTTGATCTGATCTTGATCTGACGACTAGTAGAAGAAGAAGAAGATGGGAATCCTTTTCACGCGGATGTTTTCTTCCGTGTTTGGCAACAAAGAAGCTCGTATCCTCGTCCTCGGTCTCGACAATGCTGGAAAAACTACAATCCTCTGTAAAACTCTCTGTCTCCATCTTTCTCATTTTGTCTCTCTCTATAGATACATTTGTTTGATTCAGTGACTAGGGTTTTCGATTCGACGTTATTGGTTTTTGAGTTTGAGTTGATTTTGTTTTTTGATCCTCTGTATTTTATTCCAGATCGGCTTCAGATGGGGGAAGTGGTCTCGACGATCCCGAGTATGTAACTTTTCTCTTGATTTTTGTAGAATTTTCTTCGGATCTAGTTGATGTTTGCTTCGGCTTTTAATTTCGTTTGTTTGCGGTTTTGATTTCTTCCGATCTGCAGCTATTGGGTTTAACGTCGAGACTGTGCAGTACAACAATATCAAATTTCAGGTCTGGGATTTAGGTACGTTTCTAAGAAATGTGTTCGAATGAGTAAGATGCTTTATCGAACACAAATTTTGAGGCACTAGAAATGATTTTTGGTATATAAGCATTATTAATTCAAATCAAACCACTCTCTGATGGATCCGTTTTGAGATTCTCTTAGTCACTTAGTCTCTTTCCATGTACGAATCACGTGAACTCATGACCAGAAATTTCCTGGATTTGAACCCCTTAGATATTATGATGATGAGTAGTTGCGGTACCTGTTCTAAGTGAGGCACTCGGAAATTCTTTAATGAGCTCTGTAATTTTCAATGTACCACATTTTTTTTGCTAGTTGAATTATTAGGATGTTTGTCTGTGGATGAATTACACAAACTCATGATTAGAAATTCCTTGATTTGGACCCCTTGATTATATATGCTTCATGCTGATGAGTTGTTACGGTATATGTGGCTATATTGAACAATTTTGTTCCTGTTGTTACCTTTTCTGAATGGTCTTGAAGAGGCAGTAGAAAATTCTTTATATTTGAATATGGGTTGATAAAGACCTCTGTTTTTTTTTTTTAATTTTAAAAAGGTGATAACTTGATGAGTACCACATTTTTCTTGCTATATATGCTCTTGATTGTTCTGCTTAAAATAAATGTACTGTTTGTTTATCAATCATGTTGCTCAGTGGATTCTTACATATGGTTGCTATTTTCCATGTGACAGGTGGCCAAACGAGTATCAGGTAGCGTAATGCCCTCTTTTCTCATTTCTAGAAACGATGAAAATTGCATCTTACTGTGAAGGCATGAAGAACATTAAAATGGCTCCATCAAGATTATTCGTTTTGTGTTTTTCCCAATTTTTTTAATGGTAATTGTTGACAGGCCATATTGGCGATGCTATTTCCCGAACACACAAGCAGTGATCTATGTTGTTGACTCGAGTGACACAGATAGAATTGGGGTGGCTAAAGAGGAATTTCATGCAATTTTGGAGGTAAACTGCTTCTGAAGCTTTCTTTTTTTTCATGCTGTTGTATTGTTTTAATGATGCGCTTCTAGCATCCAAATATAATTAATTAAAATCTTTTCTGCCGATGTACATTATAGATATATGATATTCGTTTCAGTTTCATGTTTGGGAACTGTGAAAAAGACGCTTGCAAGTTTCTCTATCAAGTACTCTTAGATTTTCAAACAGCCTTCTGATAGGTGACACGACTCAGTATCTAGTTAGTGCTGGATGGAGAGGAACAAGTGATCTTGTCTCTTTATAGATTTCACAATCCCAATTTTAAACTGTTCCAGTATGAAACAAAGCTTACTTGAGTATTCTTCTGCCACATCTAACATTGATTCTCTTTCAACCGTTTTATAGGAAGAGGAATTGAAAGGTGCAGTGGTTCTCATTTTTGCAAACAAGCAGGTTAGTTGTTTTGCATGCGTTATAAACATTTCTACTGATAAAAATTTATAACAATTAGTTTCTGAGTTTCGTTAAAATCAACTCCACAGGATCTTCCTGGTGCACTCGATGATGCGGCTGTGACAGAAGCCTTGGAGTTGCATAAGATAAAGAGTCGTCAGTGGGCAATCTTCAAAACTTGCGCTGTTAAAGGCGAAGGGCTTTTCGAGGGATTGGACTGGTAAGCACACTTATTTTGTTCTTTCACAACATGTTTGCATGCAAGAAAACAAACTCATATGATTGAAACTGAACAATATCTTTGAGCGTTTTTGGTTCTCAATTATTCTTTTTTCTTGTCCATCTTTGATCTTCAGGTTGAGTAATACACTGAAGTCGGGAAGTGGCTGAAAATGATCTTGATACACTTACTGGTCATCCCTCAACAATGTATCTTCTCTTCTTTACTTATTGGTTTGTTTAGTAATTTGCTTAGTTCTTCCATCTAAAGAGTTAAATATCAATGGCATGTTCACTTATTACATTTTTTTTTTGTTTCCTTTCGAGAGAGAAAAACTCTACACGGATTTGTTATTGGGACCCATAAGAGATATATCACCTTTTAACATGAAAATTGAAACCAATCCAGCCAAAAATACTAGTTAGGATTACTGACTTTTGGAGAAAAAAAACTAACAAACATATCTTGTGTTCTTTGTCTGCTTTTGCATTTGCTTATGTAATTGTATCTGTTTGATTAAAAATCGAATATGTACGTAAAGTTAATTTTAACTGATGGTGAACTATAACAGTTTGACAGAGATAGTAACCGCTATCGGCAAGCGCCATCAGTTTCTTTTCTTTGTGGGATAATCCTTCGAAAATTTGTTCTGCGAGATTTAATAAGATGATAACCCAAAACATTAATTAATTATTCAAATTAAATACTCCCTCTATTTCTTATTAATACAGTAGAAATTTCTATAAATTAATATTTGATAAATTAATAAATTCAATTAATTAATAAATATTTTTTGGTTTCAAATTTTAATTTTGGTCAAATTAATCTTTTTATAAATTAATAATTTGCTAGATTAATAAAATTTGAGAGTCTTAACATTATTAATTTATAGAGTTTTACAATTTTGATATATACGAATAAAATTTAATTTTTAAATGCTGATGTGGATGCTTTGAAATTAACATAGCTTTAATTTTTATTCATAATAGAATAGTTTTAATTAAAAAAAAATTTCTATATTGTTTTGTATTAATAATGTAATTTTATAATTTAGAATTTTTTTTTAATTTTAGTTATTGATGTACACTAATAAAATTGACTTTTTAAATCTTATGTGGATGTTTTTAAAGGCATATAGCTTCTATATTTATTTTTCTATAAACATATTTTTTGTTAACCATATAATTTTAAATTTTGAAAATTTTTCTAATTTTAAATATTGATTTAAACCAATCAAATTGAACTTTTACATCATATGTGGACATTCTTAGTGGCATATAGCTTTTTTTTTTTTAAAATAGATTTAGAAATCAAAGCTGGAATATCCCACATGAGGCAAGTGATTATGGTCTCTCCTTGTTTTTAGGATTACCGAATGTATTCGCATGCTGCTTGGTCAGCTAATTGTTACCTTTTTGGTTAATGTTAGGTTGTTAAAACCCCATCAGATGCCATGTTATTTCAAAAATCTTCCTCGGATACCTCAATCTTCGGCTTAATGACAGAACTTCTTTCTCTATTTTCAGTGCTTTGTTTTTCAAAAGTGTCATGATTTTGGTCTCGCCTCCTTGTTTTTGAGGCTTACCAAATGTATTTGGATGCTTCTTGGTCAGCTAATTGTTACCTTTGTGCTTAATGTTAGGTTGTTAAAACCGTATCAGATGCCATGTTATTTCAAAAATCTTCCTCAAATACCTTAATCTCTTTCGTCTTAATGACGGAACCTCTTTCTCTATTTTCAGTGCTTTGTTTTTTAAAAGTGTCGAGTATCAATCACATGACATGTTTCTCGGATTGCTTGAAATTTATCATTCTTCTCAAATTCGGTGGCCAAGCTTATTTTTCGGTCTCTTTTTTTATATTAAAGCAGCTTGTAATGGCTTTGTTTATATCTCGTTTCATTATATTCTTTGTAATTAGCTAATAGTTAAACTTATAGTTTAGCCAAGTTGGTTATTTTACGTTGTAATGACTGATTTTTGTGTGAAATATAACTCTATTTTTTTTGTTTTTTTTTTTTAATTTGAAATGGTTATACACACAGAAAAAAAAAACTTAAAAATTATTATAGTTATGTGACAAAAATTTGGATACTAATGTAAGAATCTCTAAATATGTGTGTATACATTTAATTTAAATTTAAAATTTCTATTTTCATATTATTTATTTTAGTTTTTTATTATTTACAAAAAATTTATATATAATTTCTTTATCTTTATTAATTTTTAAAAATAATAATGGAATTTGGAAAAAAAATTAATTTTCAATGTTGAGGTGGACCAATAAAAAATTTATATTCTTTGTAAACTTTTTTATTCAGCAATAATTAGAATTTGTAAACTTTCTTAATTTATTTATTTAGCAATAATATTAAAAATTTGTAAACTTTCCTTATTTTTGATTGTTGGTGTGGACCAATAAAATTGCTCTTTTTAATCCTATGTAGACACCTTTAGAAGCATTTAGCTTCAACCTTTTATTAGTATAAGATGAAGAAGAAGGAAAAGGTTAAACAATTTTGAAAGTTGTGTGAGAAGCACTGAAAAGTGGTTTATTACTAAACCATAAGAAATAGACGTTAGATTTTAGTTAACATTTTAGTTAGATTTTTTTTTCTATTTCGAAGACATTAGAAATGGTAAATTTCTAGTTTTTTTTTTTATAAAAACGTTTTTGGTTTTTTTTTCTGAATTTCGGTTTAATCTCATTTTAAAAAACTGTTTGATTGAGAATAGAATTAAGCATTTAACCATAACAATTTAGACATGTTTGTTTTAAGTGTTTTTTACGCGTCATCAGATAAGAACCAATCAAAAATTGATACATAATTGGAAAATAGGCTAAATGGTTTTTTTGTAACCGAAACTCATTTTAGAGCTGACACGTAAGCGAAAGATTCTGAAACTCACTCTGAACGCGACACATCAGCAACTTTTTGTTTGTTTTAAAACGACATTTCATTACTTTTTAAACAGTTTCCAATTTTTTTTTCTTTTAACATTTTTGTTAGATTCTTTCCAAATTTCGGAAACATAAGAAATGGTAAATACTAAAAGATATATACTCTATTTTTTTTTTTGTAAAAAAATGTTTGTGTTAATGTTTTTCTAAATTTTGGTTTACATAATTTTTGTTAAAAAAATTGACATAGTATATGTTAATACTTGTTTAGAAAAATATTAGTATATGTTTTACCTGATGACCCCATGAAATTTTTAGTTAGAATGAAGAAGGAAAATGTTAAACAATTTTGAAAGTTGTGAGAGAAGCAATGAAAAGTGGCTTATATTTATACTAAACCATAAGAAATAGACGTTAGATTTTAGTTAACATTTTAGTTAGATTTTTTTATTTCGAAGACATTAGAAATGGTAAATTTCTAGTTTTTTTTAACAAAAACGTTTTCAGTTTTTGTCTTTCTAAATTTTGGTTTAATCTCATTTTAAAAACGATTTGATTAAGTACAGAATTAAGCATTTAACCATAATAATTTAGACCAGTTTGTTTTAAGTTTTTTTTAACACTTCATCAGATAAGAACCAATCAGAAATTGACACATAATTTGAAAAATAGGACTAAATAATCTTTTTGTAGCCGAAACTCATTCTAGAGCTGACACGTCAGCGAAAGAAGAGGATGGAATATCGAACAAAGAAGACCTAATGCTTAATTAAAAACCAAAGAAGAGCATATAAGGGCAACCAAAATTTTTTCTCACGTGCAAGAAGGAAAAAAAAAGGAAAAAATTTAAGAAATTAAAAAAAATAATGGAATACTAACATAAATTGAAGAAAGCTGCTTCATATATTAACATAAAAAATATGGAATGTTAGTATAAAAAATTTAAGGACTTAAAAAAATATTAATTAAGTACACAAACATTACCTCTATTAATTTATACTATAAATTAATAATTTTAATTTATAGATAAATTAATATCACGATAAATTAATAATATATCATGGTTTCGAAATTATTAATTTATAGATTTTTTACTGTACTATTAGTTTAAAGTCACAAAAAATTATTTAGTGTAAAAAATTATACAATTATATATGAAAATTATCAAATATGAGTGAACATTGAATTTATTTTTTAATATGTGTGAAAATTCTAAAAAAAATCTCTCTCTTAGAAACAGAAGAAGTAATAAACCATATGTTTATCAAGAGCGCAATAATTGCTATATTTATTTATCCTACTTAGCTTAAGCTAACAAATTTAGTGTTAGTTAACTTTTCCGTGTTTTGCGCGGGCTAATATAATTTCCATTTGATTGTTTGAAACTTTAATAATAATTTGGATTCATTTGTTTTTTTATTTTTGAGAATATTTGTTTGTTAGATTTCATTACATATTAATGTTGGAAGACATGATCGTGAAAACAGTATAGAATAAAAGAGAGTAAATAAAAATATAGTAGTATCTAAATAATTTAGTTTAAATAGTTTGAGATATTTTGATCATTGTTCTATGTATTTTAGACGTAATTTTTGCAAGTACCGTATGCACTTATTCAATTTTGATCACTGTTTTATGTGTTTTAACCATCACAAATATCGTCAATCCATTAGTTAAATATTTCTTTTTCAAAAAAATCAGCTTTTTGTTTGTTTTAAAACGACATTCCATTACTTTTTAAACAGTTTCCAATTTTTTTTCTTTTAACAATTTTGTTAGATTTTTTTCTAAATTTTGGAAACATAAGAAATGGTAAACACTAAAAGATATAGATTCTATTTTTTTTTGTAAAAAAAAATGTTTGTGTTAATTTTTTCTAAATTTTGGTTTACATAATTTTTGTTAAAATAAATTGACATAGTATATGTTAATAATTGGTTAGAAAAATATTAGTATATGTTTTACCTTATGACCCCATGAATTTTAGTTAGAATGAAAAAGAAGGAAAATGTTAAACAATTTTGAAAGTTGTGAGAGAAGCAATGAAAAGTGGCTTATATTTATACTAAACTATAAGAAATCGACGTTAGATTTTAGTGTTTAGTTAGATTTTAGTTAGATTTTTTTTTATTTCGAAGACATTAGAAATGGTAAATTTCTAGTTTTTTTTTATAAAAACATTTTTGGTTTTTTTTTTCTAAAGTTTGGTTTAATCTCATTTTAAAAACGATTTGATTGAGTACAGAATTAAGCATTTAACCATAATAATTTAGACCGGTTTGTTTTAAGTTTTTTTTTTTAACACGTCATCAGATAAGGACCAATCAAAAATTGACACATAATTGGAAAATAGAGCTAAATGGGTCTTTTTATAGCTGAAACTCATTCTAGAGCTGACACGTAAGCGAAAGACTCTGAATTCGCTGTGAAGGCGACACATCAGCAAATCACTACACAAATTTCTAGTTTTTTTTTATAAAAACGTTTTTGGTTTTTTTTTTTCTAATTTTCGGTTTAATCTCATTTTAAAAACGATTTGATTGAGTACAGAATTAAGCATTTAACCATAATAATTTAGATCGGTTTGTTTTAAGTTTTTTTTTTAACACGTCATCAGATAAGAACCAATTAAAAATTGACACATAATTGAAAAATAGAGCTAAATGGTCTTTTTTAGCCGAAATTCATTCTAGAGCTGACACGTAAGCGAAAGACTCTGAATTCGCTGTGAAGACGACACATCAGCAAATCATTACACAAATAAGTATATAGATTTTAAAAAATTTGATTGAGTACAGAATTAAGCATTTAACCATAATAATTTAGATCTGTTTGTTTTAAGTTTTTTTTTAACACGTCATCAGATAAGAATCAATCAAAAATTGACACATAATTGAAAAATAGAGCTAAATGGTCTTTTTTAGCTGAAACTCATTCTAGAGCTGACACGTAAGCGAAAGACTCTGAATTCGCTGTGAAGACGACACATCAGCAAATCACTACACAAATAAGTATATAGATAGATGACTGATTCCAAACCAGAGAAGCCCATGGTTGCATAGGCCTAGTCTCACGAGGCAGACATTAATTTCCCTTTTTATTAATGTTTTCTTTTAAAAAATAGTGATTAAATTCTACAAATACTTTTCGTGTTGTTTTAGAGAAAAAAACAATTGGCACACCCTTATATAAAATCAAATACTTACAAATGATCTAGGGTTTGTATTGTAAGCCAACATGAAAACTCAGAAGGGAGATAATGACAACAGAGATTCGCTACCTCTGGATGTGATGGTCGAGGTATTCTCAAAATTGCATGTGAAATCTCTGTTCAAATTCAGATGTGTCTCTAAGCAGTGGTGTTCCATCATTTGTAGCCGATCATTCATCGACTCTTTCATGTCTCTGTCTCTATCTCGACCACGTATCCTCCTCTGCCTCAGTATTTTGCGAGGAGATAAGATGCGGCTGCTGTTTCTCTCTTCGCCTCTTCATCCCCAAGATTCAAACCATTCATCAATAGTTTACAAACACGACATGCCGGACTCAAGAATCTCTCGTTCTAATATCTTGGGCCTCACCAGTTGTGTCTGTGGCATCATCTGAATTTCTCTCGGAGATAGTGATTTTGTGATATGTAATCCAACAACAAGACAAGTCATAAGGTTACCTAATGACCCTTTAACCGGGCTTGATCCTAAGCTTTATATCTATTTTATGTGCTTGGGATACGACACAAGCAATAATCAGTACAAGGTTTTGCGCACGGTGAGGAGAACCCCATTCGGATCTGTTGAACATAGTGTATGTACCTGAGAAGAGGCAGAGGCGGAAGATCTTCTTTCTCTTCGTGGAGGCGTGTTGAAAGTAGTATCCATTATTTTCGTCATGCATCAATGGAGTTGTGTATTATATAGCTCTTACAAATGTATCAAATCCACCGACCAGATTTGTGATTGTGAGTTTTGATGTTGGATCTAGAGAAAAGACTTTAGTTCGTCTAATAGACAACCAAGGGAAACTAGCCTGCTTTTGTGTAACCAATGACAAGAGTTATAGTTTGTGGATTCTTGATGATGTTAAGAAGCAGCTTTGGTCGAAGGCTTCTTTTTTTCGCCTTATTTTTGTGATTTATATCGGAATCTCAAACCAATAATCTGCGGCACCACTGACGCTGGGGAGATCATTTTGTTGGACCCAAATTATTACAAATCCCAAAGGCTTTAAAATTTGGTCAAGTGTGAATAAAAATAAAGCCATTTAAGGCAACTTAAAATGTGAGGAACATCATTTTGTCCCACATTGGAGGATTGAAAATTTTTTGAGTCATATAAATATAGACACACACATGACATAGTTCAAAGTGTGTGAAGGAGAACCAAGGACCCCTCGCGCGCTGCCGCCGCCGCCGAGCCGAGCCGGGCTCGGGCTTGGGTCTTGGGTCTTGGTGAATGTGGGCCTTTGGCATAAATGAATGTGATAAATGCATTTACATAAAAACAACCCCTAATGGATATATCCTACTATGTTTATATGTAGATGACATGTTAATTATTGGCAGCAATAATGACATAATCCAACGAACTAAGAACATGCTTAGTGCACAGTTTGACATGAAAGACATGGGTCTAGCAGATGTCATTCTTGGGGTACAAATCACACGAACTTCTGATGGGATTACCTTGTCTCAAGCACATTATGCTGAAAAGATACTTGAACGGTTTCAAACCTATTCAAATGGAACTGCAAAAACTCATGTTGACTCTCAACTTCACTTGACCAAAAACTCAGGTGAAGCAGTGTCACAAGTCGAGTATGCAAGGATAATTGGTAGCCTTATGTACTTAACCAATTGTACTAGACTTGATCTAGCACACGCGGTAAATGTACTTAGTCGCTATACAAGTAATCCAGGACACAAACACTGGAAAGCCATAACAAGAGTATTAAATTACATTCGATACACTAAAAGTTATGGGCTGCACTATGGGAGAGAACCCGCGGTTTTGGAAGGATACAATGATGCAAACTGGATATCTGACACCAAAAACTCGAAATCCACAAGTGGATATGTTTTTACCCTAGGTGGTGCAGCAGTCTCTTGGAAGTCTTCCAAACAAACTCTATTGGCCCGATCAACCATGGAGTCTGAATTTATAGCTTTAGACAAAGCTGCAGAGGAGGCCGAATGGCTCCCAAAATTTCTTGGAAGATATTCCAATGTGGGAGAAACCAGTCCCGGCAATACGTGTACACTGTGATAGTCAATCAGCTATCGCCCGTGCACTGAATAATCTCTATAATGGTAAATCTCGTCACATAAGAAGGCGACATAAAACCATTAGAAGCTTGATCACAACCGGAGTAATCTCACTAGATTACATAAAATCAGCTGATAATCTAGCAGATCCATTCACTAAGGGTCTAGCTCGTGATCAAGTTCTCAAATCATCAAAGGGAATGGGTTTAAAGCCTATGACTAAAGAGGTTGTTTGATGGAAATCCCACCTACATGACTGGAGATCCCAAGATGTAAGGTTCAAAAGGGAACACTAAATCAAATAAAATCTAACGCACTGAAAGACGTATAATCTTAACCTAGGTCCCACGATGATTGACAGTGCTTACATACAATTTTCATTGTATATCTACAAAGGATAAGCATAGCTTTTAATGATAAGACCATAGCTTTGATATACCAGTGAAGTACAATACTTCTTAAAACAAAGACTATTGGCAAAATCACCTTGTGAGTGTGAAATGGGGCCGTTTCTAGGAGAATAAAAAAACAAAAGGCTATATTCTCCAACTTCACTCATGATTCACCAGGCAAGTTCAAGGCCAAAATGAACACAATAGAGAACTTAGTTCTACGAGAAAATGAAACTGAGTTGTATTTGTTGTCTCGGTTTACATCAAAATCCGGGTGGTCCAAGACATCATGTTCACCTCCTGGCCGAGTAAGCCCGACAGATATTAACATTGAGTGGTTCAAGGTTGAAACATACTACTATCTCAAACACAGTGGATTTTTCGTTTATACTCTCGAAAGTCCGTCTAGTCTAGTCTTCGAGTCAGTCCGGTCGTATGTTTAGAGTTATTTCTATTCATGTGGGGGATTGTTGGACCCAAATTATTACAAAGCCCAAAGGCTTTAAAATTTGGTCAAGTGTGAATAAAAATAAAGCCCTTCAAGGCAACTTAAAATGTGAGGAACATCATTTTTTCTCACATTGGAGGATTGAAAATTTTTTGAGTCATATAAATATAGACACACACATGACATAGTTCAAAGTGTGTGAAGGAGAACCAAGGACCCCTCGCGCGCCGCCGCCGCCGCCGAGCCGGGCTCGGGCTCGGGCTTGGGTCTTGGGTCTTGGGTCTTGGGTCTTGGTGAATGTGGGCCTTCGGCCCACAAAAGATGTTCTTTTTGGGCCACGTTTTGGTCAACATTTCTGGCCCAAATTGCTAAAATTTTTGGTTCAAATTCCTACAGAATCACGATATTAAACTGCAGTCAAATGTCTATCCCGAAAATCATGCCAAGATTAACGCCCAAATCGCGTCATTAGCGCACAATTAATCACATCATTAACACGCTGATTAAGTGCGACGCTCCTCTTTCCTTCGCTATATATATCGACTTCTCCTCTTCCATTTTTGATCACTCTGCACAAAATCTTACAGAGAAAAATCGTTCACACTTTTCTTCAATCTCTCGCGTCTCTTTTCTTCTTTCAAGAGTAAGTGTCCGAGAGTATATCGTAGAATATTAGTTCGTCACATTCTATAATCGGGTGCTGCGATTATACGAATATCAGTGGTTGTATCCTGGGATTCATTATCTCATCTAACCGCCACACTGCGGGAGATATTTTGAATTAAGGAAAGAGATCATCTCGCCTCCACTTCTCGTTTTCCTTAATCCACTTTTATAAAATGTTTTTCTGTGTCTCAAATCGTTTTCTTATATTGCAATATTTGTCTCCTCTAAATTTACTTCCTACACATTTTTGTGTCGATTTTAACTGTTGAAGGTGACTTTGAGCTTTCTATTGGGATTTAAAGAAGAACAATGTGAGTAGAACTAGAAGAGCTAGAATTGGAGGTATCGCACATTTTGATGAGCTTAGGTGTACTCGTAACAATAGTGTTTGCAGTATACCTTTATTCGACCATTTGAAGAATATTATTTCTCTCTAGGTTAAGACAATTCATTTTCTATATCAAACTTGTTTTGGGTACTCTTGGTTCCGTTTGTTTCCCAAGTGAATATCTTCAAAACTTGTGCTGTTAAAGGCGAAGGGCTTTTCGAGGGATTGGACTAGTAAGCACATTTTTTTCTTTTTCACAACATGTTTGTATGCAAGAAAACAAACTCATTTGACTGAAACTGAACAATATCTTTGAGCGTTTTTGGTCCATCTTTGATCTTCAGGTTGAGTAATACACTGAAGTCGGGAAGTGGCTAAAAATGATCTTGATACACTTACTGGTCATCCCTTAACAATGTATCTTCTCTTCTTTTGTAAGATAATGAAACTCCGTTGAGAATTCTATTCATGAGACAATCCTATATAGTTACAATTAGAGTATCTCAAAAGTATATCTTTACATATTTGATGTTATCAGGAATAAAAAAATATTCTATATTCCTATATTCTTACACTCCCCCTCAGACGGAGTGGGAGGAGGACGAACGCTTAGGCTAGATCAAAAATCGAGAAATAAAGTCAACGGCAACCCTTTGGTGAAAATGTCAGCGTATTGTGATGATGATGGAACGTGCATGACTTTGATTTGACCAAGTGCGACCTTCTCACTAACAAAATGAATATCAGTTTCAATGTGCTTTGTTCGTTGATGTTGAATCGGATTGGAGGAAATATATACAGTACTAATGTTGTCACAAAAAACAACAGAAGCACCAGCTAAGGGCAGTTGGAGCTCGAGAAACAAGTTTCGCAACCAGGTGAGCTCAGCAACAGCATTAACAACTCCTCTATATTCGGCTTCGGCACTAGAACAAGAGATCGTATGCTGACGTTTAGAAGACCATGAAATCAAGTTCACACCAAGGAAAACACAGTAGCCAGAAGTTGACACGTCGAGTGTCCATGCAACCAGCCTAGTCCACATCGGAATAAGCAGTGAGACGATCTAGAGAATACTTGTGTAATTGAAGTCTTTGTGTAATCGTCCCTTTTAGATACCTGAGAATGCGCTTCAAAGCAAGAAAATGAGATTCCCGAGAATCATGCATAAAGAGGCAGACCTGTTGAACGGCATAAATGATGTCAGGCCGTGATATGCTCAAAGTTTAATCCCTAAGCTACTCTGCAAGAGCACAGACATGCAGTTGTAGTATGTAGGGGTCGAACCACAGAGACAAGAAGTCACTCAATAAACCTATTAGAATTCGAATTACGCTAAGCTAAACAATGAGAAATAAAAACAGCAATGCAGAGAAAATAAATAAGCAACAGAAAAAGGATGTAAGTTCGATTGGAGAAAGATTAGGTCTAGGGCGTTTTTTTTAGGAAATCAATGAATGCAGATCAACTTGACTAATCAGAGTTCAGGTTTAAGTACGGTTCTAGAACTCGAAACACAAAATTATAACTAACCAACTTCCGTTGTGAAAATTATCTAAGTTAAAATCCTAGAATTCCAAATTCTTTTGTAAATCCTACAGATATAAACCAGCTTTAATGCACAGGTTCGATATGTTCACAAAGCATCTAAACCAAATTCCTTTGCGAATAGCTACTTTGCTCACCCTAGGTTCTTTCCAGTTATTCAATTACACCTCTGTGTCAATTAAGCAACCTAAGATCTAAGTTCTAGGTGATCAGTCCAGAATTAGCTTTAAGAACAATCTATGGTGAAGAACTAACAGATATGAACCCTAACTAGCAAGTTAATCAAACATTCAAAGAAACCCTAGTTAAACCTTAAACCTAACAGGTGATCTACTCAAACATGATTATTGGAACAACAAACATGATGAATAGAAAGCAATAGATTAAATCGAAATAGATAAAGGGGTTCGAAATCTTCTCTCTAAACGGACAGAGTTCAGACTTGTCTCCCCTAGCTCTCAAAATCGCCCAAAGCAAAAACTCAGAGTATTTCTCTCTCAAAAATCTAAGGTATTCGTAAAAAGGGAATAAAAATCATATATATCTCTAAAACACGTTCTGGGCCTTCTTGGAATTATTTGGGAACTTCTGGGCCCAACTCCTTCTTCAAACAGGAAACAAAATCGCATTTTCCTTATTTCTTTGACAAGTGTCGAGCGTCACTCTCCATGGTGTCGAGCGACACTAAAGCACAAAATCCATCCTTGACGAATTTGATCCTGGTTAAGCTCCAAACTGCTCCAAAATCTCCAGTTAAGCTCCAAACGTACCTAAGACTTGTAAAGACTCCAAAAGACTCGAAAAACACTAGAAAGACTCTATAAATAAGACCTATACCATGGTTAAAAACCATGATATATCAGGCCGCGTGAAGGTAAGGTACTGAAGTGCTCCAGCCAGACTCCGATACAGTCTTGGATCCTTAACCGGCGGACTCTCCTTTGCTTTGATCTTTGGTTTGGTATCAACCTGAGTGAGGCAGGGATTACACGCAGTCATACCAGCATGGTGTAAGATGTATGCTGTGTAATTTTGATGATGAAGAAAAAGACCATTCGAGCTCCGAGAGACAGTGATACCAAGAAAATGATGGAGAGGACCAAGATCTGTCATTGCAAACTCCGAATGAAGTTTAGCAATGATCTCATCAAGCACATGTGGAACATTGTGACATGATGAACAGAGAAGAGTCCATGATACTCTGCCGAAAACCAATACGACGTGCAAAAGTAGCAAATCACATGTACCAAGCCCGAGGAGCTTGTTTAAGCCAGTAAAGAGACTTGTGGAGCAAGCAAACGTGGTCTGATTTGCTGCTGTCACGGAAACCAGGCGGTTGATGCATGTAAACCGTTTTCTGAAGATCACCATGGAGGAAAGCATTCTTGACGTCAAGCTGATGAAGTGGCCAAGCTCTCAAAACTGCAACGCTGAGAACTGCACGAATGGTCGCCGGCTTCACCACTAGACTGAAGGTTTCATCACAATCTACTCCAAGCTCCTGTGACTTGCCATTTGTAACAAGTCGCGCCTTGTATCGCAGCTTTCTTGTCGAGTCAAACTTGTGACTGAACAACCATAAAGAATTAACCATATTAGTAGACTTGGGCCGTGGTACTAAAGACCACGTCCCGGTTTTAATAAGAGTATCATATTCCTCTGCCATTGCATTTTGCCAATATGGGTCCTTGGCAGCCTGAATATGAGAGGTCGGTAGTGGTGATACTGTAACTGTATGACGGCAAAGACGAGTCGTAGGCTTAACGATTCCATGAAGAGAGCAAGTTATCATGGGATGTGTTGATGTCATTCCAGTCGATGATAAGATAGCCTGCGGTGAGAAGGACTTTAAACCAATATGAAGGAGGCATATGAGCTTGAAAGAGGAGAGTACGCACCATGTTGGTTAGAGTTCAAATCATGTGTTCTGCTTTGCCATTCTGCTGAGATGTATAGGGGCAAGAGAAGCGAAAACTCGTTCCGGTGGAGGCAAAGAGAGCTCAAAACTGGTGGTTATCATATTCTCGTCCATTCTCACATTGAAGAAAGGAGATCTCACGTCCAAACTGATTTTGTATTAACGCTGAGAGGTGCAAATAAGATCCGAACACATCACTTTTGCAACGAAGAGGGTAAACCCAAACATAGTGGCTATAGTCATCAAGAAAAATAATGTAATACTTGAATCCACTAATGCTTAAAACTGGTGATGTCCATAAATCAGAATTAATAAGATCAAAAGGACGAGACACAGTAGTTGTCGAAGAACTAAAAGGAAGCTAAACATGTTTGCCTAATTGACATGCATGACACAAGTTTATCAAGGCAGTCTTATTAAAATAAAAAGAGCCCAAAGAAGCAAGAGACTGAAGAGTATGACTACTAGGGTGACCAAGTCAACGTTGTCACAGGGAACCAGACGATGAGTTGATGGAAAAAGCCAGCGGAGCAGATGATGGTGCAGAGGAGACGGAGTAGAGCGGGCCAACACTATTGCTGCGAAAGAGAATGGTCCTGGTTCAAAGATCCTTAAAACAAAAACCAAACGGATCAAATTCAACATTGTAGTGATTATCCCTTACAAATCGATGAACAGAGACAAGATTTTTGGTAATTGATGGGCATGGTGCTGAATACATGAGAGAGAGCATCTGGTATGTATTCAGTCGAGCTGTCAACTACCGACAGAACTGGTGCATTCGTGAAGTGAGCTTCACCATTGGGCCGAGACGGATACGGTCCAAGCACTCCACGAGATGTATGGGTCTGTTGTGAAGTCGACGGTGGATAATGGGACAATGGAGATGGATACGGAGCTGGTGGAAGGAACGACGGCTCCTGATACTGCTGCGGGAAGATCCACTGATTCGGACCATAAGCCCATGAGGGGCATGGGTATTGGTGCAAATTCCAAGAGTTGTAAGAGTTCCGGCCACGTCCCCGATTGTTACGACCACCTCGTCCTCGTCCGCGATTGTTGCAGTTGTTGTTGGAGTTGTTGTGCTCCGAGGAAGAGTACAAGACACTAGAGGTCGAGTCTGACACAGGTGGAGACGGAAGAGGCTTGATTTGTTTCGCAAGGCGTTTTTCTTCCATGAGAAGCATTGATCAGGCCTTGGTGAAGGGGGGAAACGGCGACATTGATGATGTTGTCATACCGATCTGATAGTCCGTTGAGAAGATACATGACAAAAGTTCTTTCGGAGACAGGGGAGTCAACGTTCTCAAGGAGATCTGCAAGAGTTTTGAGTTTTTGACAATAATCATGAACCGTCATGTCACCAATCTCAAAGGTACGAAGCTCGTTGTCATACTGCATGGCACGAGCTTCTTTGTTGTCATGAAAGAGGGTTTCAAGAGCAAGCCACACATCACGTTCCGAGGATTTAGCTTTGAGGATGGTGTCGAGGACTTGTTCAGAGACAGTCCCATAGATCCACATCTTAACTAAGCCATCGTGTTTCTTCCATTGCTTTTCAGTCTCGATAGTGGACTTGGAGGAACCATCGAGGTGACCTAGAACACCGATGGTAAGACAGTGTGTTTCAAACAATTCACGTCACATGTCATAGTTCATCTTGTTAAGATCAAGCTGAATCGGTATGTAAGCCCTAATCTGAGAGATACCAAAAGGCTTATTATTAGAAGAAGAAGAGGATGGAGAAGAAGGTGTGTTTGTCGGAGGACAAATGATGAAGATGAAACGAAGAAGAAGAAGTAAAAAGGATGAAGAAAAGAGAGCAGAGAAGGATCGAGTCTAGCGGCCGAGTTAGGGCTTTTTGGTTAAGCTAGGGTTAGCTCTGATACGATGTAAGATAATGAAATTCCTTAGAGAATTCTATTCATGAGACAATCCTGATATAGTTACAATTAGAGTATCTCGCAAGTATATTTTTACATATTTGATGTTATCGGGAATAAGGAAATATTCTATATTCCTATATTCTTACATCTTTACTTATTAAATCTAAAGAGTTAAATATCAATGGCATGTTCACTTATTACATTTTGTTTTGTTTCTTTTTGAGAGAAAAACTCTACACGGATTTGTGATTGGGACCCATTAAGAGATATATTACCTTTTAACATGAAAACTGAAAGCAGTCCAGCCAAAAATACTAGTAAGGATTACTGACTTTTGGAGAACGAAAAACTAACAAACAAATCTTGTGTTATTTGTCTGATTCTGCTTTTGCATTTGCTTATGTAGTTGTATTCTATTACTGTATCTGTTTGATCAAAACTACTAGTAAGATGTGAAGATGTTGTCGTTTTGGACTTCACACATAAGTGATAAGGCTCAAGTTCATTAATTGGGCTGAGTTCGTTACATCATCAGTTTGGGCCACGCCTATTGGATAAAAAGCCCGATAAGAAGTTGAGTCCATAAATAAGCAACAGAGGTAAACATCATCTTTATCACGTGGAAAAAGTCGATAACAGATTAGAGAGAGAAAGTTGAGAACAGATCAAGAGAGAGAAGCTTGAGAAGATTCTCGGTGATTGTCGGTGATTCGATTACGGTTGCTCAGTGCGGCGTCTCCGGCGGCGGTTTGTCCTGAAGACTCCAGGTTCTTGTTCGGATTCAAACTCTCGACGATTCTTCTCCGCAAGCTTGTTTAGAAGATAGCTGTATCGAATAAACAGCTTGTTAGACACTTGTATCTGGAGATTTGATATATAGTGCAAGCATGGTGGTTTAGTTCCACTCCCAGATGTACCGAGAGGGAACTGGGTGAACAAATTGCTTTTGAGTTCTTAGATCGAGTATTAGTTTAAGAACTGATCAAAAATTCAATCAATCTAGATTCAAGATCACTAACTGGGACTAAGAATTAGTATCAGACGAGATCAAATTCTTAACAGAGTAGTATCAGAGCGTAGGTTAAAGACGCTGGAAGATTACTGGTGGGTAATCAGGAGAAGTCTGTGATCGCGGATCTAGATTTCTTGATTGATTCTGGTGTGACAAGAGTTGTTGAGGTTTGGCACCGGATCGAGTATAACTAGTGTTGAATTTGGGATTGTCTCCAGGTGTAGTTTTCTGAACAAGAATGGAAGCAGTTAAGAAGTTTGAGATGGAGAAATTTGATGGTAAGGGTGATTTCGGAATGTGGAAGTTTTGAATGCTAATGCAGCTAGAGCTTCAAGGTTTTGGCAAGTAAGTTAAAGAACTCACGGGTGAGCTGGAACCGGATTCGAAAGGAAAAGAAACCGAGGAAGTAGACTCAAAGACTGGAGTTGCTTTGACCGCGGATCAAATCAAAGAAAGGGATGTGAGGGTCAGAAACTTGATCTGTTCAAGTCTCACATCCATGGTCTTGCAAAAGGTTATGAAGGAAACTACTGCTGCAGGAGTTTGGAAAGCCTTAGAGGCTGACTATCAAACTAAAACACTCCCTAACCGAGTATATCTCAAGCAACGTTTTGCTAGTTATAAGAAGGAAAAGAATAAGTCTATAGACGAAAATATGGACGTATTCCTAAGGCTGGTGGATGAGCTCCAAAGCCTGGGCATCGAAGTAAGCGATGAGGATCAGGCAGTTCAAGTCTTGTCAGGTTTACCCGAACAGTATGCCTCACTGGTTCACACGCTGAAGTATGGCAATAAAGGCAAGGAAACACTTACTCTAGCAGAAGTAGTTCAGTCAGCTCATGCCAAGGAGGTGGAGCTAAGGGAGATGGGTTTATTGAATAAACAGAGTTCAGGAGCTGAGGGCCTTTATGTTAGTCATGGAAAGTCTACAAAGAAGGCTGAAGGTTACAAAAACAAAGGAAAAGCATCAGGTTCTAAGAACAGGGAAGGCAAGTTCAAGAAAAACTCACAGGCTGGTCAATCAAAGCCAAGAGAGTGCTGGGTATGCGGTAAAGAAGGGCACTACAAAAAGGACTATCCACAAAGAAAGAGTCAATCAGCTTCCAGCTCAGCAAACTTAGCTCAGGAAAGTGAGCATCCGATGATCCTCACAGCAAGTCCTAAATACACAAAGGACGAATGGGTCTTAGATTCTGGGTGCTCATTCCATATCACTCCAGAAAAAGATCTACTGTTTGATCTAAAGGAGTTTAACAGAGGAAGAGTGCTGATGGGCAACAACACCTTCAGTGAAATAAAAGGAATTGGAAACCTCAGGATTGTCAATCCAGATAATTCTACATTGGTGTTAACAGATGTTCGATACATGCCTACTATGGGGAGAAATCTGATTTCATATGGTCAGCTGGAAGAGGGAGGATGTACCTATGAAGGTAAGGATTTCTCAGTTACCTTTTCCAAAGAAGGGAAGAAAGTAATCTCCGGTAAGTACAAGGATGGTCTGTACTATTTGCAAGGATCAGTGATTGCAGGCGAGGAAGGAACTGTAGAAAGAGCAGATGTTAACCTCACAAATCGGTGGCACTCAAGGCTAGGACACATGAGTTTAAAGAACATGAACCTACTGGTTCAAAAGGGCTATCTCAACTCTAAGGAGGTTCATACTTTGGAATTCTGTGAAGAGTGTGTTTTAGGGAAAGCTCACAAACAAAGTTTTCCAACCGGAAGTCACACAACAACTGAGGTATTGGAGTATATCCATAGTGATCTTTGGGGGTCAGCTGCAAACACAGAAAGCTTATCTGGTTGCAAGTATTTTCTCACTTTCATTGATGATTACTCGAGGAGGGTCTGGATAAGATTCTTAAAGAGCAAGGATGAAGTTTATGGGAACTTTATGGAGTGGAAAAATCTTGTGGAAAATCAAAAAAATAAGCGGATAAAGTGTCTAAGAACAGACAATGGTTTAGAGTTTTGCAACTTTCAGATGGACAAGCTATGCAATGAATCTGGTATTCGGAGGCATAAGACTTGTACATATACTCCCCAACAAAATGGGGTCTCGGAAAGGATGAATAGAACCATAGCAGATAAAATCAGATGTATGCTGGCTGAGTCAGGCTTGGAAAAGAAGTTTTGGGCTGAGGCGGCTTCTACAGCAGTTTACTTGATAAACAGGACACCTAATGCAGCTCTAAAGTTCAAGATTCCAGAGGAAATGTGGTCAGGAAACAAGATCGGATATGGTCACCTAAAGAGATTCGGATGTGTTGCTTATGTTCACAAGGTTCAAGACAAAATCAGCCCAAGGGCTTTGAAGGGTATCTTCATGGGATATCCGCAAGGAACAAAAGGTTATAGAGTGTGGCTGCTTGATGAACAGAAGTCGACAATCAGTCGGGATATAATTTTCGATGAGACTAGACTATATAAGGATCTTTGTTCAGAAAAGGGTACAAGTGCTACTGAGGTAGAAAAGGTTTCAATAGACTCTGAACCTGTTAGACAAACTAAGACACAAGGCTTGAGAACTAACAGGGACACAGGATCAGGAAGTTCAGACTCTACAGGTCAAGGTGGAGCTATTTCGGAGGAATCTGATTCCTCGGAGGCAGAGGCTCAGACTGAGTCAGATAGTGATCAAGACTTGGGGACAGGACAAAGTGCTGAGACTGGTACTGAGAATTTGGATGGGTACTTGCTTGCTAGGGACAGAGAAAGGCGTATACCAAAGCCACCATCCATGTTCGAAAGTGGAGATTATGTGGCATATGCTTTGGCTAGTGCTGAAATAATCAAGTTAGTTTAACCAAAAACAGTTTCAGAAGCAAGAAGGAGAGTTGACTGGGATAAATGGCATGGCGCCATGGTAGAAGAAAAATAGTCTCTGGACAAGAATCATACATGGGACATAGTTGATCGACCTCCAAACAAAAGGATTGTTGGGTCCAAATGGATATTTAAGCTTAAGGAAGGCATACCAAGTGTTGAACCAGCTAGATACAAGGCAAGACTTATAGCAAAAGGCTTCACACAAGTTGACGGCATTGACTACAATGAGATTTTCTCTCCAGTAGTCAAGCATGTCTCTATTCGAATAATGCTTTCTATGGTGGTCAATTACGACATGGAATTGGAACAGCTGATGTTAAGACCGCGTTTCTGAATGGGAGATTAGAAGAGACTATCTACATGGAACAGCCTGAGGGGTTTATTCAGAAAGGTCGAGAGGGTAAAGTTTGCTTACTGAAACGGTCGTTATATGGGCTAAAACAGTCACCAAGGCAGTGGAACCAACGGTTCAACGAGTTCATCAGGTCCCAGGGTTTTAAGCGAAGTGTTAAGGATCCGTGTGTATACTACAAGGGATCAAAGGTTGAAGATAGCATTTATCTACTCCTCTATGTAGATGATATGCTCATCGCGGCAAAAGACATAAAGAAGGTTCAAGTCTTTAAAAAGAGTCTGAGTTCTGAATTTGAAATGAAGGATCTAGGTCCAGCTAACAGGATCTTGGGGATGGAGATCATAAGGGACAGAAAGAAGGGTATTCTCAAGTTGTCTCAAGCGAGGTATCTTAAACAAGTTTTGAAAACTTTTAACATGGATGGATGTAAGCCTGTGGTTACTCCTACAAAATGTTCATTTAAGCTTTGCAGTTTAAGTGACAAAGAGTTAGCTACTGAAGGTGAGTTCATGGATAAGATCCCTTATGCTAGTGCAGTGGGGAACTTAATGTACGCTATGATCGGTTCACGGCCAGACTTGGGATTTGCAGTGTGTTTAGTAAGTCGGTTTATGTCAAAGCCAGGAAGAGATCATTGGGCAGCGGTTAAATGGATTCTGCGGTATCTACAAGGAGCAACCGATGTTTGCCTAAATTTCACTAAGGCCGAGAAGATGGAAATAGAAGGTTTTAGTGATTCAGATTATGCAACTGATCTTGACAAGCGCAGGTCGGTTACAGGTTATGTGTTTCAAGTTGGTGGAAACACGGTTAGCTGGAGATCTACTTTACAGCATGTGGTGGCTTTATCAACCACAGTGGCTGAATACATGGCTATGTCAGAGGCTACAAAGGAAGGGTTATGGTTAAGAGATTTTTGCAATGAGTTGGGTTTCAGTTTTGAGTTCTTTAAGCTGAGTGGTGATTCTCAAAGTGCTATTAACTTAGCTAAAAACTCGGTTCATCATGACAGGACCAAACATGTTGCTACTAAGATTCATTTCATTCGAGACATATTGGAAGAAGGCCTGATTCAAATCTACAAGGTTCATACTACTCTAAACCCAGCTGACATGTTGACTAAGAGTTTACCTGGAAATTCTTTCGAGAAGTGCCTTGTAACTCTCAAAGTCATCGCCTGATCGCCGGCAGGCATACTCGGAGATGGTTCTGTTGGTTGTGTCATCTCGCATAGTATAAAACCAGAGGAGCTGTGTTAGTTTCTCGGTATCTTAATCAACAAGGTTTTCCGATTTCACTAGTAAGAGTAAAATCAGATATTTGAAGAGCTTAGTGTGCAAAGGGGTTTACCTTGCACATGGTGGAAGCGCATCAAATTCCCTCATTTCATCTGGTGCTGGTAAAAGTTATCAGTTGGAATGGTTAGAGTAGTCAGTTGACTCGTGAGTCGTTTGGTCAGTATCATTTCAGGAATGTTACTTACTTGGTTCAGAACTGAAGTCAATGGGTGCTGGTGGAGGCGGAAGCATCAGTGACGGTGAAGGAGGTGGAGCTCTTGCGGTAATCAGTATTGACTCAGGGTCTTCGAGGTGAGCAGTAGTCGGAGAAGTTGAAGAGTCTTTCATGTTTTTTTGGTCGGGAATATTACGGCCAGGGTTGATGTGAGAAGACAGGTCAACGACAAAGGTGGAGATTTGTGAAGATGTTGTCGTTTTGGACTTCACACATAAGTGATAAGGCTCAAGTTCATTAATTGGGCTGAGTTCGTTACATCATCAGTTTGGGCCATGCCTATTGGATAAAAAGCCCGATAAGAAGTTGAGTCCATAAATAAGCAACAGAGGTCAACGTCATCTTTATTACGTGGAAAAAGTCGATAACAGATTAGAGAGAGAAAGTTGAGAACAGAGCAAGAGAGAGAAGCTTGAGAAGATTCTTGGTGATCGTCGGTGATTCGATTACGGTTGCTCAGTGCGGCGTCTCCGGCGACGGTTTGTCCTGAAGACTCCAGGTTCTTGTTCGGATTCAAACTCTCGACGAGTCTTCTCCGCAAGCTTGTTTAGAAGATAGCTGTATCGAATAAACAGTTTGTTAGACACTTGTATCTAGAGATTTGATATATAGTGCAAGCATGGTGGTTTAGTTCCACTCCCAGATGTACCGAGAGGGAACAGGGTGAACAAATTGCTTTTGAGTTCTTAGATCGAGTATTAGTTTAAGAACTGGTCAAAGATTCAATCAATCTAGATTCAAGATCATTAACTGGGACTAAGAATTAGTATCAAACGAGATCAAATTCTTAACATAAGAATTACTGACTTTTGGAGAAAGAAAAACTAACAAACAAATCTTGTGTTCTTTGTCTGCTTTTGCATTTGCTTATGTAGTTGTATTCAATTATTGTATCTGTTTGATTAAAATCGAAAATGTACGAAAAATTTAATTTTAACCGATGGTGAACTATAACAGTTTGGCAGAGATTGTAACCGCTATCGGCAAACGCCATCAGTTTCTTTTCTTTGTGGGATAATCCTTCGAAAATTTGTTCTGCGAGATTTAATAAGATGATAACCCAAAACATTTAATCAATTATTCAAAGTAAATACTCCCTAAACCCTAAATTTTAAACCCTAAACCCTAAACCCTAAACCCTAAATTCAAAACACTGTTTCAAAAAAAAAATAGATGTTCTCAATTTTCTATGCAATTTTGTACTAATTAAAGGTATAAAATTTTAAAACTTAGGAAACATTTATTGAAAATAATTGATTTCCTGAAGTATTATTAGTTTAAAGTCACAGAAACTTATTTAGTGTAAAAAATATACAATTATGAAAATTATACACAATATGAGTGAACATTGAATTTATTTTTTAATATGTGTGAAAATTCTAAAAAAATCTATCTCTTAGAAACAGAAGGAGTTATAAACCATATGTTTATCAAGAGAGCAATAATTGCTATATTTATTTATCCCACTTATCTTAAGCTAACAAATTTTCCTTTTTATTAATGTTTTCTTTTAAAAAATAATGATTAAATTCTACAAATACTTTCGTGTTTATATAATAGGAATAAAAACAATTGGCACACCCTTATTTAAATACTTACAAATTAAGTTGAAGAGAGTTTTCTAGGGTTTGTATTGTAAGCCACCATGAAAACTCAGAAGGGAGATGATGACAACAGAGAATCGCTACCTCTAGATATGATAATCGAGATACTCACAAAGTTGCCGGCGAAATTTCTTTTCAAATTCAGATGTGTCTCGAAGCAATGGTGTTCCATCATTCGTAGCCGATCGTTCATCGACTCTTTCATGTCTCTGTCTCTATCTCGACCACGCATCCTCCTCTGCGTGAGTATTTTGCGAGGAGATAAGAGGCAGCTGCTGTTTCTCTCTTCGCCTCTTCATCTCCAAGATTCAAACCATTCATCAATAGTATACAAACACGACATGCCTGAATTAATCTCTTATTGTAATTCTGTCCGTGGCATCATCTGTCTTTCTCTCGGGGATTGTGGTTTTATGATATGTAATCCAACAACAAGACAAGTAATAACGTTACCTAATGACTCATTAACCGAGCTTGAATCTAAGCCTTGTATCTGTTTTATGTGCTTGGGATACGACACAAGCAATGATCAGTACAAGATTTTGCGCACGGTGAGGAGAGCCCCATTTGGATCTGCTGAACATAGTGTGTGTACGTTGAGAGGAGGCGGAGGCGGAAGATCTTCCTTCTCCTCTTGGAGGCGCGTTGAATGTAGTTTCCATTATTTTCATCGTACTAATCCATTATGCATCAATGGAGTTGTGTATTATGGAGCTATTGCATATGGACCGACCAGATATCCGATTGTGAGTTTTGATGTTGGATCTGAACGGTTACTTCTCATGGAAGGACCACCTAAAGAAGAGGAGTTAGTTCATCTAATAGACTACCAAGGGAAAGTAGCCTGCTTTTGCGTCACCATTGATAAGAGTTATAGTTTGTGGATTCTTGATGATGTTAAGAAGCAGCTTTGGTCCAAGACTTGTGTTTTTTCGCCTTCTTTTTGTGATTCATATCGGAATTTCAACCTAAGAATCTTCGGCACCACTGATGCTGGGGAGATCATTTTTGTGTCGACTTTAACTGCTGAAGGTGACTTTGAGCTTTTCTATTGGGATTTAAAGAAGAACAATGTGAGTAGAAGAGCTAGAATTGGAGGTATCACAGAATATGAAGAACTTATGTGTACACGTAACAATAGTGTTTTCAGTATGCCTAGTTCATGCGACCATGTGGAGAATATTATTTCTTTCTAGGTTAAGACAATTCATTTTATATATTACGTCTTTAATCTTTATTGATGATCCGGTGGTGGTAACACCAAGTCAACCCGGTAAAAAAAATGGCAAAGAGCCAAAGATTGAGCAGCAAGTGATATAAAATACTCGTAACATTATTTTGACGTCTTGGTTAATAAGCTCAAACGTTTTAAAATTTAAAAACACTTTCAACATAGAATCACCAAATTAACTATTTTTTCGTATGTGTTGTTCGTTTCTATAGGAAAATATTAATAATTTCATCTTTTCATCATATTTCTTTTTTTATCTAATAGTTTAACAAATAGTTTAGCCAAGTTTGCTCTTATACGTTGTAATGATTCATTTTTATGTGAAAGCTAATTCTATTCTTTTTATTTTTTGAATTGAAATGGTTGTACACACAGTTAACTTAAAATTTTTTAAGTTTGTCATAAAAATTTGGATGTTAATGTATAAGTCTCAAAATATATGTATATGTAAGGAATTTTTACTATTTTATTTGTTTTTAGTTATTTATATAATTTTCCTATTTTAATATTATTTTAGCATTTATTATTTATATAAATTTTATACATAATTCTGTATCTTTAATAATTTTTAAAAATAATAATAGAATTTGGAAACTTTCTTAATTTTTAATATTATGGTAGACAATAAAAATTTGATACATAATTTTTTTATTCTTTTATATATTTTTTTTAGTAATAATATTAGTATTTATAAACTTTTTTAATTTTAAATATTGATGTAGACCAATAAAATTATTTTTTTTAATTCTACGTGGACACTCTAATAAACATTTTTATCTTTAATTTTTATTAGTATATAAGATACTCGTTACCGCTATGGTAAATAGTTACAATCAAAACTTAAAATTAATCAACTGCATATATATATATATATATATATATATATATATATATATATATATATAAAAAAGTTTAGGTTGCACTAGGTTAGATTTCACTGCAGTATTCAAGCAACAAAACAAACTCGAATCACCATGATGACCAAATGGGACCATTTCTTTGCGCCTTTGGATCTCAATTATATATGATTATTTCTTCTCTATCTTTGATCTTCAGGTTTAGTAATACATTGAAGTCGGGAAGTGGCTAAAGTCATCTTCATATACGTAACGATCATCTCTGAACAATGTATGTATCTTCTCATCTTTACTTAGTATTCGTTTGTTTAGTGGCTTAGCTTCATCCAAAGAGTTATAATATCAGTGATAGGTTCACTTAATACTTATGAGATAAAAACTCAAACACATATTTGTGATTGGAACCCATAAGAGATACATCAATTGTAACATGAATTTGAAATGAAGCCAAACGAAACATTAATAAAGGTATAGATGATACAAAAGAACTATCTACGAATATTCCCAGCTACTCTTAACAATATTTTGACGTCTTGGTTTAATAAGCTCAAACATATCGAATATGCAGGCATTGATTTTGCATTGAATCAGTTCACTAATGCCTGGTGACATGCAGTTTTACTAAGAACATCTTTCTGTATTTTTTTTTAATAATTACTATGAACATTATTTCTTTGTTCCTAACAATAATTTTCCCCAAAACAGCCAATAGAACATATATTCACCAAATTAGCAATTTCTGTTTGTGTTATTCTTTTCTGTATGAAAACATTAACAAATTCATCTTTAAAAAAAAATTGTTAAGTTTCTAGCTTAGGATTTACTTGAATAGGCTAGAAATATCAATCGATATCTATGAAATTATAAACACTTTCTTTCGAGTTAAACATGGGGAATAAGTATAACACCGAGCTCTTGCTTTAGAGATCGGTGTGGCCTTTTGACACATGCTTCTGTTCCCAAATAAATCTTAGTGGACCACTTGATTTATCGATCAATCAGTTACATATTCTCCTTGTTTTTATTAATCCAAAAAAAGGTTTTGAAAAGTTGCATATTAATTTAGATGAGAATTTGTCTTGTTGGTTTCATGATAAATTTGAGTTATCAAAAACAGTTCCGATATAAATATACTTACAAATTGTCCGCTGTAAATTGCTCTTGAAGTAATTCTTATCATTTGTAACAGTTTTTTCTTAAAAAATATTTAATTAATATCAGTTTTAAAACACGGTAGACATACTCAAATGCAGACATGTCTCACCTATAACGATGGTGTACAATGATCAAGATGCTTATAATTGAAACAAGAGCTGAGCTTTTATAGGCTCGAATATGGGTGTTTAAACAATAAATAAAAAATTAAAATTAATACAAATAAATTAAAATAATTAAATAATAAATCAATCATTTAATCCTTGATTTTTATTTTTGTCAAATGAGGCAAGTGTGAGGTTTTTTTTTTTTTTTTTTTTTTGAAAATGTGAAGTTTCCTTGTATCTAGACAACTTGAAAACTTCTTGTTATGTGTAAGGAAGTATTTATCACACTCATAGGTCAAGAGAAAAGGATAGAAGTTTATGCTTCAAACTTAACTCACTCATTTGGCTTTTTTTTTTTTTTTTTCACTCATTTGGCTTGGTTTATGCTTCACCCAAATCTCCTTATTTATAGTACAAACTACAAAGTCTCAGAAATATTTTATGAATACTCCATGAACTATATTTACAACGTATTCCATATTCTCATGATTAACTTAACCTATTCAACATTCTCATGATTAAGTTAACTTATTCAACATCCTCATGCTCATGGTAATAACAACTTTTTCAACACATCTAATTATTATAGATTAGGGGTGGGAAAAAAACCGAACCGAACTAAACCAACCGAACCAACCGAACTTAAACCAAACTGAACCGATCCATTTTTAATATATAACCTATTTGGTTGAAGTTTTTCACAACCCGAACGGTTCGGTTCGGTTTGGTTTTAAACCGAACCAAACTAAAAAACTAATATACTTATTTTATTTAACTTTTTAGTTAGATCATAATATTAGTTTTTTGAAATATGGTGGAATGTTAAATTCACCTAAACCAACACATAATTTCTTTTCTTCAAACTGATTTTTTAAAAACTGAATTAAAATTAAACCAAACTAAAACCAAAGCAAACTAAACCAAACCGAATTCAAACCGAACCAAACTTATTTCAGTTGAGTTTGGTTAGAATTTTATTAAACCCGAATTAACCAAACCGAACCGAACTCAAACCGAACCCGAAAATAAACCAAAGTGCCCACCCCTATTATAGATCATATAGCTTTTTATCACACATCTAATTATTATAGATCATATAGCTTTTGATCCGATGACATTATTATAGAGCAAAAGTTCAGGAATTTCTTGGTAAACAAAATGTAATATGGTTACACACCCGTTTTAAATCCGAACTTCCATTTTCAAAGAGAATTTAAAAAGCACAATCGTTGCATCTCTCTCTCCCTCTCAAAACCCTAGCCGCACATAAAAATCTCTTTGCTGCCTTTCCGGTCTGGCGACTTGTTTTGCCACCGTGAGAGGGCTCTCTGTAAGTTCATTGTAGATCGAGCTTCATGATGGTAATGAGAATCAATGTGAATCCAGGTCTCCCCTTTTCCTCTCCGGCTGTGCTGAGGCGTGGAGTAGTCGCTGCGGCGAGGCGGAGCAGTGGACGGTGCCTCTGAGACTATTCATGGTGCGCTCACTCCTACCGCTTCAGATCCGCTCGAGGACAGCGGTGACGAGATGTCGGAAGGAGAGCAATCCAGATTCGCTCGCTCCTATCGCTTCAGATCCGTTCGGGGATGGCGGTGACGAAAAAATGTCGGAGGGAGAGCAATTGATCGATGTGTCAATGGGTACTAGAAGCAGCTCCGTAGCGGAAATCGTTGTGGCGGCTCGGTGGGTTGCACGGCGAGTCGAGGTGAGTTCAAGGCGCTCGGTTTTCCAGCGTTTCTCTCCTTGACCGGATCGAGGTCTAGGGTCAGAGTTTACCAATGGCAAATGGTTTCTCTGGTTTGCCGTTGTCGGCCTTTTGGTAAAGTTTGAGGACCGCTTCTCCAACTGTGAACCGCAGTCGGCTAACCAGGGTTATCCGGTTTAGTTAGGTTATTTTGCCTGGTTTTATCTTTGTAAACCATTACCAATTCCCGGTTCGGGTTGATAAATAAAATATATTTTCTTAAAAAAAAAAAAAAAAAAAAAAAAAAAAAAAAAAAGAAAGAAAAAGAAAGAACTTCCATTTTCGTTTTGTGAAAGTCACGTAAGAGTATGAAACCGATGGTTACACACCTTTTTACATGATTGTCCCCACTTCTCGGCAATGTCTCTCAAATTTCAACTATTCGGCTAAGGTTTTGCTCACGTGTCATTTCTCTATTAGAGAATCACAGATCTCCATGGACCCACACTCCACTCCCGGCGCGTCCGCCACAGTCGGCACTTTCAGACCATGAAGAGTCAAGAGAGAAGAAGAAAGCTGACTCCAATCTCATTAATAAAATAATTATAAAAAAACAAAAATTAGAGAGAGAGAATCATGTCGTCGTCGAGACTGTGCGACTCGTGCAAATCGGCGGCCGCGACTCTGTTCTGCCGCGCGGACGCGGCGTTTCTCTGCGGCGAATGCGACGGAAAGATCCACTCGGCGAACAAACTCGCCTCGCGTCACGAGCGAGTCTGGCTCTGCGAAGTCTGCGAGCAAGCTCCGGCACACGTCACGTGCAAGGCGGACGCAGCCGCGCTCTGCGTCACTTGCGACCGAGACATCCACTCCGCGAATCCACTCTCTCGCCGCCACGAGCGCGTCCCCGTCACGCCTTTCTACGACGCAGCTCCCGGAGGAGGATCGGCGAAATCCGCCTCGTCAGTCAATTTCGTCGACGAAGACGCTGATGTCAGCGTGGAGGCTGCGTCTTGGCTTTTTCCTAATCCGAGTATTAAGTACGGAGGAGGAGAGATCCCTAATTTGTTTTCGGATCTAGATTACTCGGCGGTGGATCCGAAGATGGAGGCGTCGGAGAATAGCTCCGGCAACGATGGAGTCGTTCCTGTGCAGAACAAGTTGTTTCTCAACGAAGATTACTTCAATTTCGATATCTCTACTTCCAAAACATTCACACAGGGACCCAGCTGCATTAATCAAACTGTATGTAACTCTCTCTCGCTTTTCATCAATCTGTAATTTCCTGTTTAGCTGGAAAAGAAATTATTCAGATCTAGATCTGGAAAAAAATTGATCTGATGCGAGGTTGTGAAATATTAGGTTTCGTCGGCATCACTAGATGTAGCGCTGGTGCCTGAAGGCGGAGGTATGACGGAGATATCGAACACCACGACGACGACGACGGCGACACCAGCCGTGCAACTGTCACCGGCGGAGAGGGAGGCTAGGGTATTGAGGTACAGAGAGAAGAGGAAGAATAGAAAATTCGAGAAGACGATACGGTACGCATCGCGTAAAGCATACGCTGAGATGAGGCCGAGGATCAAAGGACGTTTTGCGAAGCGAACGGATTCGAGAAGCAACGACGGAGGAGACGTCGGAATCTACGGCGGATTCGGCGTCGTCCCAAGTTTTTGAGTCTTCACTTTCGATAGTAACGGTTATTAGAAAGATTACGAATTATAATTTATAAGAACATAGTCGTCTGAAAATCATTTTTCACAACTAGAATTTTCGATTTACCCTCACTATATGTTGTAATCGGTTGACCTAAAAAATTCAATAAAATGTAATACTCTCTTCAATCAACTGATTAATTTATAGAAATGCATAATTAGGAAAACTCGAGAAAGAAACACAATATCCAAGTAACCAAAATTGAAAATTCTCTTCAAATTTCAAGGAACATGCGACAAAAAACCAAATAATAAGAAAGAAACATTTCATGTCTAAGAATTCGGACACTAAAAAGGAGAAGAAACTGAAGACGAAGCTTACATTCATTCTTGAGCATAGTCGGACAAGACGACTTCCTCAGTGACATCAATAACATCCTCAAACTCAACTTCTTTGGCTTCATACTCATCTTCTTCCTCATCACTGATTTCACCATCCCTGAGATTCTGCCTTGCGAGTTTCTCCTCTTCGTGCAGTGACTTCCACTTCATCACCCACTTCTCCCATTCTTCCTTCAACGCCTTCCTCTTCTCTCTGTCTTGTTCACTCAACAGCAACGACACGTCCTGATCCTCTGCTTCATACTTCTTGCTATACTTCTTCAAGTTCTTCGCCACCTCTTCTTCCTTCTCTGGAGACAAGAATGATGGCGGTCTTGGGCGCCACGCCAACTGCCAACCATGGAGAATCACAGTATATTTAAAATTAGACATCGCAACGGATGTAAGCTTAGTTTGAGACCAATTCTATCGTTTACGTACTTGGAAGAAATGATCCTTAAGTATCCGGTAAAGCAAATTTCCGTTGAAAGACCAGATGCTGAAACCATTCTCCATCTCATGGACTGATGTCACTGCGGTTGCAACGTACCTATAAAGTAGAACCAATGGCAAACAGCATCACTTTCTGCAGTTCGAACAAAGAGAAACCACCAATGAGGAATGGTTTAGCTTTAGTACCTTCCAGTTGGGTCCCATTCAATGTCTGTGGCCATGAAGTGTTCAGCTGTGGCCATCGTCTCGAGCTCATCCACGTTGAAGAATTCAAGCTGGCCATTGAAACCTTTCAACCCAGCAAGAATTATGTACTTGCCTGTAGGCGACCAGAAGAGGGCATTGGCTTGTTTGGCCTTCAAAGTACCGAGCTTTGAAACCCTTCCAGTGTTCTGTGCGGTCTTCATCGAGTAGAAACTGACATCTGGCCTTGGTTGGTCACCATGAATCACGGCGAACCTGTGACCCTTGGGCTCCCACGCGAAAGCAATGATCTTGTCGTTCTTGTTGTCCAGCTCAAGAACCTCGATTGGAATATCCCTTTCTTTGATGCGGAAAAGCTCAAATCCAGAGTATGTGCTCTTCTTTGTTTTTGTGTATCGATCAACCTTGACAGCGAGATACTCTCCACTACTCTGCCAGTACATCTTGCAGTCGCTCACGCTGAAGAGATTCTTCTGCCTTAGCTCCACCTTGCCAGGGATTTGGACAAGAGCGACCTGAGAATAAGGATATCAACATGTTAACTACAAAATAATTGGCTGAGGCACGAAAGCAAATTGATGATTTGGGGCTTCAAATTTGCATAAGAAATAATCGAAGTATACCTTGGCAGGCTGGTTCCCACCACCTTGTTCAGGCACAAACAGTGAAAGGATGGAATCGGTAGGAGACCAGCAGATGTCCACAACATTATCAACCTTCATGGATTTTTTGTCTATTAAGCTGAAAGTCTCAGTCTCATAGACAGATATAGTGTTTTTGCTGAGCCTGGCAAAGTATTTATCATCTTTTCCACCAGCCCATCTGCAGAAAAAAGTTTAAAAGATATCAACAAATGTAGAGGATACATTTTGATTGTGTATTTTGGGAAATCCAAACGCAGTTCAAGAATATTACCTGAAAACAGGCCAAGAGGCACCAGCAACACCACCAGGTCCTCCAATTGAAAACTCATCAGCATTACCCTTGAAATCTCTCATCATCCTCCCGGTTCTCACATCAAAGACCTTTATCTCTACTGTCTGAAAGTTGGACAGAAATCAGGATCCTTTCAGTAAAAATGAAATACAAATAAAAATTGAAAAGAACAGAAGCAAAGATGCACTCACACTTGCATCACGCGGGTTGCTTGGTTCTTGGCTATGGTAAGTTACCAGGTATTTCTCACCTGGCGAGAAATCGACTAATTTTACCTTCAATGGAATCAACCAAAAAGGTCAAACTTCAGGCCAACATAGATAACAAAAGCAATACATAGCAATCAAAAGAAAAGTCGAACCATATTATGCTGATAACGCATGAGACGGGTGAAGGTATCAGCACCACCCCAAACAGCTGCCCCCTGCTTGTGAAGTGTCACAAGGTATGTACCCAGAGGAGACCACTGCACATAACTCTCTGTCCAATACTGCAAAGGAAAAGAACATTATTAATTTACTATGGTAACATTACATATACCATTTCATATAGCAGTCAAGTAACAAATATGAGATTTTCACAGGAGGATGTAGGTAACTTACAGGACGCTTATGAACAGGTTCAGGCTTCTTTTGCCTAGCATCATTCCATAAAACTTCAGTATCAGGGCCAGAACGGATGACCAACTGATCCCGAGCCTTTTCATCAGTAAGCCACTTTTGCAAATTTTCCTGAAAACGTACACAATATATGTGACGAGAACAAGCACATGAATAAACTACATGCAACTAAACTATGATGTAGCTGGGAAACACATAAAATCACTGAATCAACCAGTGATTTGCCAAAATAAATACTCTATTCCACAATCGCAGTGGAAATGTTATCAAAATACATGCCAAGTAGAAACACTGCCATCATTAAAGTGATAAAAACTACACATACCCCTGGCACATATGGCCTGGCTTGAGGCGGCTCCCACTCCTCTTTCACATTCATCAACCGGTCAAAATCATCGAACATGTTGACGGCAAAGATATGAGACCTGTCTAGCTTGTAGCCTTGACTCTTCTCCTTGGCGTTTTGAGCTTCCTGCAAACAACCCAAACAATGAGACAAAATCTTAGCAAACTGGATCAAAACTTAACAAAGATAAGACAATACTCTGGAGAACAGTTTAGTTACTCCAACCATCTAACAAGAGAAATAGAGTGTTGAAACTTCTGTGTCTTACATCATTACTCCAGTAAAAAGAAGATCAAGCTAACTAAACAGAGACATGGAAAAAGGAATCCTAATGACATACATGTAAGCTAATTAAGCTGCGAGTAAATAAATAACCTGAGGGGTATTGAACTCAATGAAACAGTAGCCTAATGTAGTCCCGGTATCGGGTTCGACGGGCATCCACAGTCCTCTCTCCTTGATGACACCCAACTGGTTGTAAATCTTCTTCACAACACCTTCTAGTTTCTCAAACTTCGCCGCGGGAACAACAGGGAGGTTATCAACCACGATAATGTTGCCGAATCCAGTGTCGAATTCTAGCTGGTCATCGTGGTAAACTTCTTCATCATCACTAACACCACAATAAAATCAAAAAGATCATAAAGAATCAGTTCCACTGTTCATACGTTCCCGAAATAATACATAATAAGCTTCGCACCATCAAGCTAGAGATAAACAAACGCATATTATTCGAAATTTCATGTGAAAAAAGAAGCCAAGACATTAAAAAGACTCGAAATCAAATCGTGCACAATTTTTTAGAGAAGAACTATTCAGGTTTCTCGCATTCCCAACGAATTTTCAACGGAAAAAGGCAGAGATCTAATAGAAAAAAACTCACCTCTCAATCCCGCAGTCTTCTCCAGAAGGAACTTGGATTGAATTGAGATCGACCTGAGACCAATCAATCCTTAACTGAGTCGCACGGGCATCAATATCCACGTCCGCCATGGTTTTCGAAAACTTAGATCGCAGATTCTCTTTATCTCTATAGGTACCGAGAGAGAAATAGATTCAAGAGGGAATGGATTCTTGAGGAAGAAACTCGAGGAAGCGCGACTGTTAGACCTGGAAGGAGAGTGTGCCTAGGGTTTTTAGATTGTTTTGCAGTTGCTGATAAGGGGATGAACACAGAATATTATCTTGACGGATCAATGGATCATGTAATTAGTTTGGATCTACATCTTCTAAAGCCCATTATCATAACGGCCCGATTGTTACACCTGAAACTAGGTGTGGAAAAAAAAAAAAAAACCGACCCCAACCAGTTTATACCCAAACCATTTTATAAAGTTTTTCCGTCAACCCAAACGGTTCAGTTTAAAAATTAAGGAGATGCTTGGTAAAAACTTTTAATATTTTAATTTTTAAGAAAAATTAAAAGTCTCAAATTAGCCAAACAGATTTTATATGTTTTTAAGTACTAAATAAACTCCTAAAATTTCTCACAGCCCAATTCCTTTATTTTAATCATGACAAAAAAAAAAAATCATGGGATGGTTTTTTTTTCAAAAGCTAAGAAATTGTGGGTTATATATTTCTTAGAATACTGTTTGTTTCAAAAAATTAAAGCTTGATTGGCATAGACTGTAAAGATTTTTTAACTCATTTTACAGTTTTAAAAATCTTTTTTTAACCAAATAGACTTTTAAAAGTTTTTTTTAATTTTAAAATCTTAAAAACCAGACTTTTTTGTCATGGTTTCTAAAAACTACGTAAGAAGAGCTTTTACAAAAAACAATAATTAAAGTAAATACATTCAATTTCTTTTTTATTCTCTTTTCCATAATCATTCAAAAGACTTTGTATATTTATATATAAGTAATAATAAACTAAATTTAATTGATTAAGTATTATCTTTTTAGGTCTATTTTCTTTTAAAAATTTTCAATTAATTTGTATTTTCTTATTTTTTATATATTACATATGCTAATATATGTATTTTAATAATTTATTAATGTTTTCAACAAGATTTGAATTTGGCTTAAATTATATATTTGACTAATAAAAATATTTATAATTTAAAACATAATAGTTAATTTTAAAGCCAAAAGTCTACAGTAAAAGCTGAAAGTAAAAGTAATTACCAAACAAGCCCTTAAAGTTCTAAAGTTTTTAGTTTAAAATAATAGTAAAAAGTCACAGTCCTTACTAAGCAACCTCTAAACTTAAATGTTTTTTCATAATTTCAAGTATTTTTGATCATTTTTAAAAAATAATAATAATAAAAATTAGACTATCCGAATGGATGATTCTACCCCTCAAATATTATCCTATTTATTTTAGCATCAACCAAATATATATTGAGTTCTCAAAAATATGTAATTTTTATACTATATGTAATTTTTCTTTGTTAGTTTAAATATTGTTATGTTTTTGAATTTTTTTTTTAAAGATGGAAATGCATTTGTTCTGCTTATAAAAAGATTACATAACTGTATAATTACCTGTTAATTTGATCTACTGAAAGTATAAATAAAAAGATTACTATTTTAATTGATAAAAAAAAAGATAGATAGAAAATTATGTTTTATGGAAGCACCTACACAAATCGCTAGATAGACTGCACTATTCTCACATTCCCATTCGCACCCCAGTTGTCAATGTACATCATTATTACCTAAGAATCTATATAGAGTAGTTTACATGTTATGACACTTTCTGAGTTATTATTTACAGTTTTTGACACTTTACTTTGAAATGACACTTTATGGGAGTTTATACAAGTGAAAAGCATTTGTTATCCTTCTGTGGAAATTGTGTTTGTTGGACTGGTTAAATTTAAGTTTCTAAACCAAACTTTTTCTCTGTAAACCGAATAATGACCAAAACTGAAAAATAATAATAAGAAGAAATAAAAAAAATAGCAGAATTCTCTCTCACACAAATTTTCTCTTTCGTAACTTTTGCTTTCTCAGATCTATCTCTCACACCTTCTCAGATCCACAGTTTTGTCTCTCTCTCACCTTCTCAAATCCATCTCTATTTCTTCTCTTCCTTTGATTTACCGCCTTATCAGACCCCAACCTCCGATTTAACGCCTTATCGCCCACCACCGCCTCTGAATCATCCTCCCCCAAATTGTAAGGCTCCTGTGGATCTAAAACTAAAGGTAACGACGATTCTAACTCTGAAGTCACTGTCTCCGGCGTCGATGTGGCTGCTCTTAATCCTACGCTGCATGGTTTATCTCCTCGCCTATGAAACAAGTTATATGGACAAGTACACAATAGTTTATTAATGGACATGTACACATAAGTTTTGTTCCGAAGAAAAAATTGGGAGATAAACGTTAGGTTTGTTGTGTTCACAAATACACATTATTGAAGCTATGTCCTCGTGAACACGTCCATTCTAGTATCAATAGATACCAATGATCTCATCTTCGCTTAATATGAAAACAAATAGAAAAAAAATATCCAATATGTCCATGTCCATATAGATATAACCATATTTTATTAAATGCTTAAAATGTATCACGTTTGGAAACGTGGATGCGTCCATGTTGAAATGTCGTCGTCACCAACGTCGCCGACGGTGATGAAGAAGTTGTGCCCAATCAGCAGAAAGGCAGAGGAGAAAGAAGATGAGCCAGGCTTTGTGGAAAAGGTACTCTGTGGTGCTATCAGCGCGAGACAGAGAAAAAGATGAAGAAGATGGAGATTGTGGTGGTGGTGGTGAAAAATTTGAGGTCTCCATTGATGGAGAAAAAAATGACTATATTTGTGATAAGGGGGTGGATAAGTCCATCTTTACGTGGATGGTTAGACTATATTCAAGTTACCATTTGAATTGAGATGATATTGTGAACGTGACTATATTCAGACCATATTGTGGACGTGACTATGTGACTATAAAAAATGAATATGGATATAGACATATTTAGTGGGGAGAGCATAAATAATAAGTTTTATTATAGCCATTGGATGTCCATATCCATTCAGAATGATATATGGATATAGCCATCAATAAGATTTTACATGTTTGCTTTACATAAATAAAATGGTGGATAAGCTATACATAAAAATTATGGTCATGTGGACGTCGTCGATATAAATGATTAATAATTTCAACCAGATCAAAGTTAGTCTTTCTTATTGCTGATTAACTCAGATAATTCAGGGTAGATATATTTTTGGAGACCTTCGATACCCACACCGAGAGTTTATTATGGATGTGTTCACATGGCATTGTCCACACTCCACATTATGTGTAAATGCAAAACTTTCGGCGATTTACATAGAGATATTCTGAAAGATCTGCAATAAAAAGCAAAACTTTGCTTATTTGGATACGACCATATATAGATAGGTCGTTTTTTTTTTCTTCCAAATGTGTCCATATAAACAGTAGGCCACCTAATTATTTGAAAAAGTACACATATACATAACCATAACTATGTGGTCTGCAATTGAAGTAGGTATAGTTGGATAATGTACACAATAAACGAAACATATTTCCCCAAATGTTCTCTGGCAAATAAAATTTAGGATTGTATATTGCGCTGCACGAGAAGGGTCTCTTTGATTTCAACACCAAAGCTCTTTTGTTGAAGCAGAGACCGCCAAATCCACCGCAGGATTTCTTCGCCGGCAGAACGGAAGCTCGTTTAGCAAAAAAAGCACGAGGTGGTTTGGGTTGTGGCCCCCGCTGCAGTAATCTATCTCGTAGCTGCCATTATTCTGGAAATATTGTGTGGCTCACTCCTTTCTTCTTTTTTTTTTAACACAGTTATTGTATTTTATTAACTCAAAAGAGGAAACAGAGTTTAAACCAGAAACATAACAAAACAAACAAAGGTTACAAGGCCAACCATCAGGTCGAATACGCAGAAGCATTCGACTTCTCACTCCTTTATTCTTCAGAGAAGACAAAATCAATTAAAAAAAAGTAAATCGATTATACCTGATGAAGAAGATTTTCAATAAACCGATAATGGTTTGATATTAGTTATAACCGGTTTAGTTTTAGCTGAAAGTTGGCACCGGGGGTTTGAAGTCTTTTCTCATGAAATTTGTAAGAGAAAATGTCATCAGAAACAAAAATGTCATATTTTATAAATATAAACTCAAAAAGTGTTATCTGGTGTAAATATTTCATCTATATAACGTCTTCTTTAGAATGCTGGAGTCAACAAACATTGCACATGCTTCAACCCTAGAGACAGTGATTAAGGCCTCGAATGTATGTGGTTTTTATTAAGGGAAAAACTCTTATCTTATTGTTTCCATAAGCAGTGTATATATACATTACATAACTAATGTATCAGAAACCCTAATGGGCCATGAGACATTAACCTGATGGTTAATGGGCCGGTTACTAGAAGTCCATTTGTTTATAACACTCCCCCTTGGACAAGGTAACCGTGCCTGTCACAAAACCGGGATCTCTATAATGCGCTGGGGAACGTTGCCTCATTAAAATCTTACCAGGAAAACCCAGTGGGAAAAACCATGGTGAAGGAAAAAGAGTACAACACGCATTACTCCCCCTGGTTTAGGCATCACTGTAGATCTCTAAGTCTACGCATTCCTATCTGATGAATGATCTTCCGGAGTGTAGAAGTCGGTAATGATTTAGTGAATAGATCGGCTGAATTTTCGCTTGATCGGACTTGCTGAACCTTGACCTGACCATCCTTCTGTAGCTCATGAGTGAAAAGAATTTGGGCAGAATATGCTTCGTCCGGTCACCTTTGATGTAGCCGTCCTTGAGTTGAGCGATACAAGCTGCATTGTCTTCATACATCACCGTAGGCTCCTTATCTTCGTCCATACCACAATCTGATCGGATATGCTGAGTCATGGACCGCAACCAAACACACTCCCTACTAGCTTCGTGAATGGCCAAGATTTCCGCATGGTTGGATGAGGTAGCGGCAATAGTCTGCTTCATGGATCTCCAAGATATGGCTGTTCCTCCATGCTTGAAAACATAACCGGTTTGAGACCGGGCACAGTGCGGATCTGAAAAATATCCTGCATCAGCAAAACCAACTAGACCATCCTTGTTATGGTTAGAATAAAATAATCCCAAGTCCTTAGTACCTTGAAGGTATCTAAGGATGTGCTTAATACCGTTCCAGTGCCTTTGAGTTGGACACGAACTAAAGCGAGCTAAGAGGCTCACGGCAAAGCAGATGTCTGGTCTAGTGTGACTAGCCAAGTACATTAATGCTCCTATGGCACTGAGGTATGGCATTTCAGGACCGAGGATTTCTTCATCGTCCTTCTTTGGACCGAATGGATCACTATCCAATCCAAGGCTCCTCACAACCATTGGGCTAGTCAATGGGTGGGCCTGGTCCATATTGAATCTCTTGAGTACCTTTTCAGTGTATGCCAATTGATGCACAAGGATTCCGTCATTGACGTACTCAAGTTGTAATCCCAAACAGAATTTAGTTTTGCCTAGGTCTTTCATTTCAAACTCTGCTTTTAAGCATTCAACTGTTTGGGCGATTTCACCAGATGTTCCGAGGATGTTCAAGTCATCCACGTATACTGCTATGATTACAAATCCTTTGTTTTGATATTTTCTGATGAAGATGCATGGACTGATCGGATCGTTTTCGTAGCCTTCTCTGATGAGATATTCGCTTAACCGGTTATACCACATACGTCCGCTTTGTTTCAGTCCATATAAGGATTTGTTCAGCCTAATGCAGTGTTTATCACGAGATGCATGCTTATCTTTGAGCTCAATACCATCTGGTAATCTCATATAGATTTCACTGTCCATGGTCCATAAAGATATGCGGTTACAACATCCATTAACCGCAAATCTAAGTTTTCTCTTATGGCCAGACTTATGAGGAATCGAAATGTAGTTGCATCCACCACTGGAGAAAAAGTCTCCTCATAATCGATTCCGGGTCTCTGTGAGAATCCTTGTGCTACAAGGCGTGCCTTGTATCTAACGACTTCGCCGAGTTCGTTTCTTTTACGCACAAAGACCCATTTGTTTCCCACTGGTTTAACATCGAATGGTGTCCTTAAGATCGGACCAAACACATTCCGTTTCTTTAAACTATTCAACTCCACGTTTATGGCTTCTTTCCATTTCAGCCAATCTGATCTACGAGTGCAATCAATTATAGACGTGGGTTCTAGATCCTCTTGCGTGTGCGCAATCTCAAGTGCTACCTTGTATGCAAAAGTTTCATTGATGTCGACATCTTTTCTGTTCCATAGAGAACCGAATATGATATAATTGATTGAGATCTCATTATTATCAATCCCTTCAGAACCTTGAGTTTTGGCGTCCCAAACCTCTTGAGATGGTTCGATAGGGTAAGTATCAGCTGAGGCTGTATCCGTGTTCTCTTGAATCCCGGTTTCAATCATTGCACCTTTCTTTGATTTCCGGGGATTCTTATCTTTGGAACCTGGTGGTCTGCCACGTTTCTTACGTGCGTCAGACTCTGTAGCAACTTGACTTTTCCCTGAGGGGACATCTATTCGTACTGGTGCATTACAAGCTGGTATGTACGATTTGGTAACTTTGTTCGGGTCAGCAAAGGAATCTGGCAATTGATTAGCTAGCTTTTGTAAATGTATAATTCTTTGGACCTCTGAATCACATTCTAGAGTCTGAGGATCTTGCCATTGTGTGGATGTTTGATTCCATGAAAGTTCTTTTACCAGCTTGTCTGTCTCACCACCTAATCTAGGATATACCGATTCATCAAATCGGCAATCTGCATATCTGGCTTTAAACAGATCTCCTGTAGTTGGCTCGAGATATTTTATGATGGTGGGAGAATCAAAACCAACATATATTCCCATCCTCCTTTGAGGTCCCATTTTAGTCCTCTGTGGTGGTGCAATGGGTACATTGACTGAACACCCAAATGTTTTAATATGGGAGACGTCTGGCTCATGACCCGTTAGCAATTGGGATGGTGAATATTTGTGCTCACTAGATGGTCGTATGCGTATTAGTTCAGCGGCATGTAAGACTGCGTGTCCCCAAGCTGAGACCGGGAGTTGTGACCTCATGAGTAATGGTCTAGCAACCCATTGAATTCGTTTAATGAAGGATTCAGCTAATCCATTTTGTGTATGGACATGTGGAACGGGATGTTCAACACTTACCCCCATGGACATACAATATTCATTAAACGCTTGGGAAGTGAATTCACCAGCATTATCAAGACGTATAGTCTTTAATGGGAAGTCTGGAAAATGGGCTCGTAATCTGATGATTTGGGCCAATAACCTAGCAAAAGCCTGGTTCCTAGAAGAGAGCAGACAGACATGCGACCAGCGGGTCGATGCGTCAATGAGGACCATGAAATATCTGAATGTCCCACAAGGTGGGTGAATTGGTCCACATATGTCTCCTTGGATTCTTTCCAGAAAGTTCAAGGTCTCTTTAGACACTTTGACTGGTGAAGGTCGGGTAATCAGTTTCCCTTGTGAGCAAGCTGTGCACTTGAGGTGCTAAGGGAAAATACCATTTGGTTTAAGGCTGTGCCCTTTAGAATTCTGGACTAATTTACGCATCATGTTCGCACCGGGATGACCCAGGCGATCATGCCAAATAGTGTAATCTAAAAACCGTGCTTTGATAACAGCATTAGCCTCAATCATACTGACTTTAGCATGGTAAATGCCAGTAGATACGGCGGGTATAGTTTCAAAAACTTGTTTATGGCCATTTATCATTTTAGTGATAATTAAAAACTCTTTGTTCCCTTCATCCTGAGTTTCGATATGGAAACCATTCAATCTTATGTCTTTGAAACTCAATAGGTTTCTCTTAGAACTGGGTGAGTATAAGGCATCAGAGATGTCTAGATATGTGCCATTTGATAACAGCACATTAGCTTGGCCATGGCCTTCTATTAGGCTCGAACTACCCGCTATAGTGCTAATGTTTGCGGTTTTGATTACTAAATTTATGAAGTAATTCTTGTCTTTTAGAATGGTGTGGCTCGATCCACTATCCACAATGATATCCATATTGTCTTGCATATCTTTATTAAACAAGAATTATAATTCAATAACATGCAAAAATGAGATGTAAATAAAACATTACTCCATAAATTAAAATGTAAAAGCAAAAGGTTTTAAAAATCCAAAGTAAAGACAATAAATCCCAAAAAACAAAAGATAAAAGTTTAAGGAGTAATGAAAAACAAATTCAGATTTTTGAGATCAATCAAGGAGGTCGGAGAGCTCATAATCCATGCCATCAATCTTATCATCCTTTGAGTCATCTTCATTGACTTGATGAACCAGGTTAGCCTCATGATTATCTTTCCCATACTTCTGGTAGAGCTCAGCAAGATATTTAGGAGTACGGCAGATCTTGACCCAATGATTAGTCATTCCGCATCTTGAGCAAGGAGTTGGTCTAGATGAACTGCCTCTTTGGGTCGGTTTGTTGATACCACGACCCTTACCCCGACCAAAACTGAGGTTAGGTCGGTTATCTTGGTTTGGTCTACCGCGTCCTCTGCCGCGCAGTCCATGTCCATTTCCACGTCCACGTCCACGATCTGAGGATCTGTTACGTTGGACGAAGTTGGACTCTTTTCTGGTTCCTTCTGGCAATGGGGCTGATCCTGGAGGCCGCATGGCACTGTTCCTCAACAGAAGCTGATTGTTCTTCTCAGCAAGCAGTAAGCAAGATATCAAATCCTCATAGGTGCTATGATTCATGGCACGGTATTGTTGTTGGAGAACAACATTGGGAGTGCCAAAAGTAGAGAATGTTTTCTCTAGCATATCCTTATCAGTGACCTCCTCGCCACATAGTTTTATGAGGGCAACTATCCGAAAGAGTTCGGAATTGAATTCTTCGACGGATTTGAAATCTTTGAACCGTAGGTTCTTCCAGTCGAACTTGGCTTGGGGCAGTATGACCGTTTTCTGATGGTCATATCGCTTTCTCAGTGCCACCCAAAGTTCGAGTGGATCCTCAAGAGTGAGGTATTGTTGCTTGAGAGACTCAGCGAGGTGATGGCGGATAATAAATATCGCCGAGTACCATTCTGTTTGAGTCGCGGTGTTGGGATCTTTGATGCATTCACCCAGACTTTTTGAGTTGAGGTAGATCTTGGTGTCAAGGGCCCATTTGAGGTAGTTATCTCCGGAGACAGTGAGTGCCTCATATTCGACCTTCTGAATGTTTGACATCTGAAACATATAATAATTTATGTTAAATAATCAATAGTATGAGACTATGATCATTGGAATAAGGGATTTAAGGTATTCTTGGGAAAACTTTCCATTTCAGGAAACTTGCTATTTTAGGAAACTTGCTATATAAGGGAACTCTAAAATCGAACCTTAGGGTTTATAACCTAGCCGGTTTACTAGTGTTTCCAAATTTAGCTCTAATAGATAAACTAATTTGAAATTAAATTTTTTTTTTTTTTTTTAGATTGATTTTGGAAACTAATTTGAAATTAACCGATTAAGCTTAAACCGATCGGATTGATCGATTAAACAACAAAACCGGTTAAATTAGATTTAATTTTGGAAACCGGTTATTAGGGTTATTAATCGGTTAAGGGATTAAACTAAACGGATTTGCTAGGATTTAATTTTTATTAGGAAAAACCGATCGGTTTAAACTTAAACCCTATCGATTTAGGATTAGAATTTATCGGTTTATAAACGGTTTAGGTGGATCGATTGGTTTAGAGTTTAAGGGGTCGACTGGTTTAGGATTTAGGAGCTTGCATAGACCGGTTTTAAGGTTTTCAAGGATCGGATCTAAGATAAATAACCGATCGGTTTAGGATTTAAACCGATCGATCTCGGTTTAACGATAGACAAACCAAAACGATTTTAGATTTAGGTTTCGGTTGCAAGGAATTTTAGTGTTTGGTTTAGATGATGCTAGGACCGATCGGTATAGGGTTTGAACAAAGCATTAGGGTTTAGGTTTTATATGATAAAGCCGATTAGGAAAAATAAAACCAATTAGGGTTTTGACAAGAAGAAAGAGGATCGGTTTGGTTATGGTTTTAAAAACAAAAAAAGACGATGAAGAATCATGAAAAGAACCGATCCATATTAGGGTTCTCAAAAAAAAACCAAAACTTTGATTAGGATCTATAGTTTTAGATAATACCTTTTCGCCAAATGGATTTCTGACCGGCTTATGATCTGGGAGCTAAAGACCACAGATATCTACTGGAAACTCCTGAGAATGATGGCCAGAAGGGAGGACGAACAGCTGCTACAATGGAGGAACCACCGCTTGGAAAGAATCACCCGCTAAGGTGGGACAGCGCCGATTGTTTTGAGTCTTGAGGGCGCGTCTGGTGTCGGATTGAGGAGCGGTTTTCACCACTAGATTCTTCTCTTCCAGGGCTTCAAAATGATATGTAGATTGCCTTCTAACTCCTTGTATTTTGAGAGATATGATCATTTGAAGTTGAGCTTCATGCTGATAACGTATTAAGGGAAAAACTCTTATCTTATTGTTTCCATAAGCAGTATATATACATTACATAACTAATGTATCAGAAATCCTAATGGGCCATGAGACATTAACCTGATGGTTAATAGGCCGGTTACTAGAAGTCCATTTGTTTATAACAGTTTTTGAATTATTTTTTGGCTTTTTTTTATAAAAAAAACAATTTTTAATCCAATTAAAATTTTAGTCAAAGTGATTCCCTAATTTTTAGGAAAAATGGATTCTGAAAATAATTACTCATTTCTAAACAAAAAACAAAATCTATGTTTTTATAGTTTTTTTATCACAGATTGTCGATGAATTTGAATAAAAACACACAAAATGAAAAGAGATAAAACTAAAAAAAAACTACCCAAACTATTAAAGGAAAATAACAAAATAATTTGTTTAGCATCTAATATGTAAGATAAAAAATACGAAAAATGACTCATGTTAATCAAAATCTTTCTTAAACTTATAAATAGATCAACTTCTTATTCATAAGTTAACTATTTCTATTCATAAGTTTTGTTATTATTTATAAAATTTTGTGAGCTGTTGTTATGTTAGTAATATAAAACGCATTAAAAAGCTTTATCTATAAGAATTTTTTTAAAAAAGTATAGAAAAACCATATTATAAATCAATATTTGATAATTTAAAATTGATATTTTTATAGCATATATTTTATTAAAAGGATATATATATATAAGGAGAAAGATAAAATCAAAACTAAATAAAACAACATTCAAGTTTGAAAAATACTAAAATCTACTGCAAAACAAAAAAAAACTGCAAAAAAAAAATCTACTACAAAATCAAAAACCAAAATCTGAAAACCAAAAACTAAAAGTCAAAAACCAAAATCCAAAATCCAAAACCTACTCAAACATTCATGGTTTAAGCTTCGATGGGGCTGGTTATGCTTTGCATAAAACTTGGTTTCCTCACAACAGAGAAATTTTGAAGGACTATTCAACAATGAAACCTTAGAACATCTCTAATGATCTTTCAAATTTCATATTTTCCTTCATTTTGAAAATAAAAATGAAGAAATTTTCTCCAATGATACTTCAATTTCATCTTCAAAATGAAGAAATGAATATTAATCTTTCAAATACAAAGGAACACTTCATTTTTTTTTTCAAAGATAACTTTTTTATTTAAAAAATATATCTTTAACTTTTTATATGTTTTATTTTATACATAAACGTAACTCATATGTTCTTTTACCCAATTAATTTTAAAACTGTGAAATTTTCCAATCAAATAATAAAGTAAAAATGCAATAAACACAATGAGAAGATACTTAACATATATTAAATAGAAAATACAAGAACATAGCTAACAACAAATGTAAAAATACATAATTAATATTAAATTATAAAATCTAACATGACATCAAATAACAACTTAATAATCTGGTAAACTGTTTTCAGATCTATTAATATGATTAAAATATTATCTAAATGAAGATGATGTTAAAGAAAGAGTTTGTTGATTTTGTTATTGTTCAACTTTTTATATAAAATTATTATTTTGTTGAACAACTGTTAAAATCTTCTTATATACTAATAAAAGTTGAATCTAAATGCTTATAAGGATGTCCACATAAGATTAAAAAGGGCAATTCTATTGGTCCACATCAACAATCAAAAATAAGGAAAGTTTACAAATTTTTAATATTATTGCTAAATAAATAAATTAAGAAAGTTTACAAATTCTAATTATTTCTGAATAAAAAAATTCTATATAAATTTTTTATTGATCCACCTCAACATTAAAAATTAAAAAGTTTCCAATTTGATTATTATTTTTTAAATTATTAAAGATAAATAAATATTAAAAACTAAAATAAATAATATTAACATAAGAAATTTTAAATTCAAATTAGATGTATATACACATATTTAGAGGCTCTTACAGTAACATCCACATTTTTGTCACATAACTATAATAATTTTTAAGTTTTTTTCTATATGTTCAACCATTACAAATAAAAAAAGGAACAAAAAAATAGAGTCAGATTTCATTTAAGAATGAGTCATTAAAAAGAGAGTGTAAAATCTCCAAATCTTTGCCACTGAATTTGAAAAGAATGATAAATTTCAAATAATCCGAGAAACATGTCAAATGATTGATATGCGACACTTTTGAAAAACGAAGCACTGAAATTAGAAAAAAAATTCCTTCATTAAGACGAAAGAGACTAAGGTATCCAAAGAAATTTTTTGAAATAACATGACATCTGATGGAGTTTTAACAACTTAACCTGAACCACAAAGATAACAATTAGCTGACTAAGCAGCATTAGAATACATTCGGTAAGTCTCAAAACAAGGAAGAGAGACCAAAATCATTTGCCGCATCGGGCCTCGTGTGGGATCTTCCACCTTTGATTTATAAATCTATTACTAATAAAAATTAAAGCTATATGCCGCTAAAAATGCCCACATATGATTTACAAGTTTAATTTTATTTATCAACATCAATTTTTAAAATTAAAAAATTTCCAAATTTTAAAATTATATCATTAACAAAAAAATTATATTTATAATAAAAAATAAAAGTTGAAGCTATATGCCTTTAGAATATCCACATTAGATTTAAAAGATCAATTTTATTAATACAGATTAATAACTAAAACTAAAAAGTTTCTAAATTATAAAATTACATTGTTAATACAAAACAATATAGAAAAAATTGTTAATTAAAATTATTCTATTATTAATAACAGTTAAATATACATTATTATCAAGGCATCCTTATCAGTATTTAAAAATTCAATTTTATTTATATATATCAAAATTATAAATTAAAAAAGTTTTATAATTTTAATATTATGGTTAGGAAAATAAATTAAAAATCAAGAAATCTCTATTAACTGAAAAAAAACAACATGATATTAAAATTTCTTCTAACTTACAAATTTAATTTTTTTATCTATTAAAAATACATGCTACTTATACAAGCTTATGTTACTTGATTATAAGGTTTTTCACCAAGAATTTCAAATAATAATAATTATTTAAATTTTTTAATATATGCAAAACATATTTCCACATAATCTCATGTAATATATTATGCAAAAATAATCAAAAAATTATATTTTGTATATTCGACTTGGAATTGCAAAAAAAATTAATGTAAAAGTTCTTAGTTTTGAGTTATTCAATTAGTTATTTCATTTTTCTAAATTTGTATGTATTAAAATGTACCAGTTTTGCCTACTTAATTATAATTAGAAAAAGTGAGAATGAATATGATGAAACTGAATATAATCATAAAAAATTATTAAAATAAATAAATATGATATATTCAATGAAAAAAGATATAACAATAATAATAATGAACATAATGAAAACAAAAATTCATTCTTATTAGAAGAGATGACATATAATCATTGAAAATTTATTTAGAAGTTTACACAACCAATTGACATAAATATATTTAATTCATAAAGTTTGTGTAATTTTATTTATTTCATATTAATTCAACTATTGTTTTGATTTCAATTTTAAAGTTTGTTATTAATCTCAAAACAAACATTTTATTTATTAGTTTGTTTTTTAAATTAATATATCAAAATAAAAATTTGTATTGGTTAAACAAGAGAAGAAAAAAGATTAAATTTTAAATTTAATTGTTTTTATTGTTTAAAAAAAACACATCTATAATTGGAATAAAAGTGAAAAATGATTAAAAAATTATCTTCTTGATTTATGGAAGTCAATGTATAATATTTTATCATCATGTCAATAATATGTTTAAAATGTAGCATTTGATTAATTTGTAAAAAATTAATTGGTTTGGGTATATTAACTTAAAAGTGTTTAACAAAACAATACGTTTTTGAAATATGACATATTGTATATAGATTTAAAACAAAACCGTTAAAACTTCACAATTTACATAAAAATTATTAGATTACCACCATAATATTTTTAATATATTGTTAAAATACTAATATATAAAATTTATATCTTAATAAATATAATTGATTGCATATAAATTTTATCAACAAACTATCCACGCGTAGCGTTTAGGTGAAAGATAAATAGGTGAAAGATAAAATCAATCGGTGAAAGATAAAATAAAATAAACTAAAAAGTAAAAGATTTTGTTAGTAATTAATAAAAAAATAAAGATAAAATATAATTTATTTTTTCTGAATAAAAAAATGAAAAAAGAATTTGAAGGAAAAAATGAAAAACTCGGAACACTAATAACTATTACAAAGATCTATTCTCTCCTCTAATAACTTTTTCCTTCTTACAAGGACTTCCAACTCAATCAATTGGCAATGAATTAATTTGACTCATGTCCTTACATATTGCTTAAAATCTCTTCTAACTTCCATTGTGAAATATTTGTCCCTTTAGCGTTTTGAGCATCCTGCAAACAACCCAGACATTGAGACAAACTCTTGCAAACTGAATCAAAACTTAACAAGGAAAAGACAATATCCTGGTGAACAGTTTAGTTACTTTAACAATCTAACAAGAGAAATAGTGTTGAAACTTATGTGTCTTACATTATTGCTCCAGTAAAAGAAGATCAAGCTAACTAAACAAAGACGTGGTAAAGGAATCCTAATGACATACCTGATCCTGCATGTAATTAATCTAATTAAGCTAAGAGTAGCAAAATAACCTGAGGGGTATTGCACTCAATGAAACAGTAGCCTAATGTTTTTTGAAGTGATCTTGAAGCTTGAGTGATCCGTTTTGACTACTGACATAAAACAAGTGACAACCAAAAACCAATCCAATCTCAACGTGTTGAATTTTCAACGAGGATTAACATCAGTGATTGTAGCTTTATCTACAGAACAATTGCTCGGTTGAGCCGGCTCCAATCCATTGGCTAATGATCTTGGTCCGTTCCCGAAGAAAAATCCAGGTGGCAGAGGCACAGGCAGAGTTATAGAGCTATTTGTGAGCATTTGATGAATCGTCGACAATGTTGGGCGATCTACAGGATTTTCTTGAACACATAACAGCCCAATATGGGTGTATCTAATGACTTCATCTTTTATACAATCGTCTCTAATACCAGTATCTACAAGCTCAAGCAATGATTTGTTCTCCCAGAGTCTCCAGACCTGTAAAAGGTGTGTAACATATATTCAGAACTATGATCACTGTTTTAAAAAAACAAACAAAAGTTTGGACTTTGTTAGTTTATAATTGCTCACATATGTGACTAAGTTGTTAACTAAACCATCCATTTGGTAGAAGCTGCTATTCTTTCTCCCACTAATGATCTCTAGAATCAAGACTCCAAAGCTATAGACATCTGATTTCGTCGAGAATTGGCCATGTGTCACATATTCCGGTGACATGTAACCACTGCAAGATACGCATTTAAATTGGCTTCCAAATGGTTCATTAATCGAAATTCATCAGTTCCATTTAAGTATATATATACTTACAAGGTTCCAACTATTCTTGCTGTATTGGCTACAGTTTGGTCCATTCCAAAGATCCTTGCCATTCCGAAATCAGCAATTTTCGGGTTCATGTTGGCATCTAATAGAATGTTACTTGCTTTGAGGTCACGGTGTATAATTTTGAGCCGTGAATCTTGATGAAGATATAGAATTCCTCGAGTGATTCCCGCGACTATGTTGCGTCGCACTGTCCAATCCAACTGAACTCTCTTCTTAGGGTCTGCATATTCATACAGAATCACACTTAGCTTGTACAAGAAGTAAACAACCGAGAAGAGTATAACAGAGTTAAAACATAAACAGACCGAAGAGGAAATAATCGAGGCTTTGGTTAGGAACAAACTCATAGACGAGTAATTTCTCTTCCCCTTGTAGCGAAAACCCGAGAAGTCTAACAAGATTTCTGTGCTGAAGCTTTGCAACAACAATAACCTCGTTCTTGAACTCTACTTCGCCTTGTCCTGATGTTTTTGAAAGCCTCTTTACTGCAACTTCAGTTCCATTCATGAGCGTACCCTTCAAATTAATTTACAAAGTAGACATCATCATTTCATTGTTTCTCCACAAACTACGCTAGTGAGGTGGAAACATAGTGTATATATACCTTATAAACCTCTCCAAATCCACCTTCACCAAGCTTGTTACGCTCAGAAAAGTTGCTCGTCGCAGCTTCAATTGTCTTTAAATCAAATTGAACAGATTCCGCTTCAAGAAAGACCAATAATTAGCTCGTCAAAAATGCTCCTAAGCCGTGTGATTCTTGAAGTTGAAATACCAAAACCAACCAGGACTTCTAAACAAACAAAAAAAACTCACTTGGAAGTTCAATTTCTTGCTTTTGCTTTCTTCTCTTGAAAATAGCTACGCCTACACAAATCAATACAATGAAAACGATGATAACAATGACTATCACAGCGATCATTCCTGGCGAGATTCTTGCGTCTGCAAAAAACCACCAATTCACCAAAAACATTATTACACAAAACCAAAGCAAAACAAAACAAGAATTGCTCTAAAAAATGTTTCCAAGAAAGACTTGCTTTTGTTTTTGGTTTTATTGGCCAGATTGTCTACAAAAGGCGTCTTTGAGGGCGGCTGTGAAGGAGGCTGTGAAGGCGGTAATGATGGTGACTGTGGATCATCAATATTATCAAAAGCACCAGAGAAAGTAAACAATTCCCACCGGAAAAAGCAACTTGGCCGCAATAAAATACCGCCTTTCTTCCCATGGTACCCTGTCTTATAGTAATCAACGCTTGTCTTTAGGCAAAGTTCACAATCCTTTGAAGAAATATCTGGAGTGCATTGCATCAAAGCTGTTATGTTCCCGTAAACCGGCACCGGAGCTACGTCCTTTGCATAGTATATACTACTAGACGGTGGTAGCAAAGAAGAAGAAGTAGACGAATTTTTTCTCAATGACGACGAAGCTGATGTGATCAGACGAGACATTAACTCGTCCCACACTTTATCAAAATCCTTCTGGTTTTGTTTTTCTATGTCCACTAAATTATAAAACACACTAACCGGGTTTAAGACGAGGACCCCGGAGAAGGACTTGCTAGCGTAGCGGACAAGGCAAAGGATCTCTTGACCTAACCATGAGAAAGCATCTGTCTGGTTCGGACAGATCTGTATTAAACCGTTGGATTTGATACAGGAGGAGCAAGCGTCTAGTGCAGCACCTGGAGAGCACATTCCCATGGCGTAGACTTTGTTGGGGCCTAGCCCGAACGAACCGTTGAAGTACCCGTCATGATCCGTGACGTTAGAAGCCAAAGTAGAGTCGATGAGACGGCGGTTCTTGTCAAATGGACTATTGGGTTTGAAATTCCCAGCAGTTTCGTCACAAGTTTGTTGTGCAGAAACAGAAATAGCATTGACGCTTATGCTTAAGAAACAGAGGATTATTACAAAGCTCTTTCCCATTTTTTCTTTAGATCATTCAGATTTTGTTTGTGTGTGTGTGTGTTGGATCTTATCAATTTATCGAGAAATCTGAAGATAACATTTGAATACGCACGGTACTAATAACTTTACTATTTTTGATTTCAGTGGGAGACTTGCATATATGATTTAATTCACTTTTGGATAGTGGGAGACTTACTATTGATTATAATTACTAATTTGACTTTCGGTGTGAGACTTGACCCTCTAATAAGTCTCCCTCGAAAGCTTTAGTACATAGACTAAGGTGTTAATTGGTTCACTCATTATCACCCACAAACGCTACGTTTGGGGTTGATAGCCATTAGTAACGTGTTATAACAATCATAGATATGGCTGCAAACTGTTCTGTATCATTTTATACCGCTAAAATTCAAAAGCTGTTTCCCACCAGCGTTTGCAGTTGCGGGCGGTAGCAGTTAGATTAAAAAAATATATGTTAAAAAAATGAAAGATCACGTTAAAAATAATTAATTACAAAATTAGTTTGTTATAATTCTTTTTTTTTCCATAAAGTTACATAGTCAAATGAGATGATATATGCATTACTTCAACCGACCATTTTTTGAGTGCGCTCCAGAAATGACGTATTCTGAAGAATATTACTGAGCAATTTGAAGTTGTTGAGTTTGGATCATGCAAAAAAAATCGATTAGATCAATTGAAGAAATTTTACATCATGCATAAAACAAATCCATGATTCACGTATTGGAGCAATTTGTTTTCCAGTTTATTACATTACTAGACACAATTTTGGGTGATGTTCCCAAACAATTGAAATAAAACATATTATTATAAAATTTATTAGTTTTTATAATTATTTAGATTTTTTATATTTTTTTATTATTAATTACTTTGAACTAGTGATTTTGATATTTATCATAATAATTAGGATAGTACCCGTGCTGTGCACGGGATGAATGTTATCTTTTATACCGAAATCATAAACTACTATAATGTATGTATACAGGATGTTGAATGATATTTGATTAATTGCGCATTTTGTTGTTTTTGAAACAGAATTTATTTTAAGTGTTTATTTATGTTAGTACCATAGTGATATATGATATATGGACTTGATATATGTGACTTACTATTTATTGATTTGTTTTGTATTTTTTTGTTTTTAATAGTTTCCCTTTTTGTAATATACAGAAATGAATGAATTTAACCGATTTCTAATTTCATTCATAAATATATATATTACGCTAATTATTTTAAGAAAAATGACCAAATAAATTGAAGTGTATGATGAAAAGAAAGACAGAACTAATATATTCGACGGATAATATTAATATTATATTTTGGTATATTATTTATGTAATACAACCATTAGAAAGAGTAACATCCAAGTTAAAAAGGAAAAAAATAGAACAACAGAGTGAAGCATAGATGACATCGAAGATCTAGTGATGTGATAGAGAATAATGGTCTTCTTGAAGTTTTAGCTTTATCTTTCAATTGTGGGAATCATTGTTGCTGTTTGCAGAAGCTATTAGAGGCGAAGATGTAACACTATATAATTTATTCATAAAATTTTGTTGTAGTTATTCTACTGTTGAAGTTGTATTAATTTAATTCGTAATTTATTTGGTTTGAGCATAGTTTTTAGTTGAATATGCTTAAACTTATTCGACATATGTTTTTCTTTTAGTATATTAAAGCTGTTTCAGATATTCTAGAGATAACTAATGTCTATTATAATTAAACATGAACGTTATTAGAAAGAGTAATCATGTATATTTACAGAATATACTAAATAAATCGGAGATAAAAACTGAGGTTCTATTTTAGAATCTCATTTCCCTGGTTTTTAGCTAACCAATTTTTTTTTAAAACATTTAGATAACTTTTATAATTTTATATTATCTAAACTACCACAAAGTTCTAAATAACAGAATAAACAGAAATTCGATAATTAAAATACGTCCTTAATAAATAGAAATTAAACAGCAAATATCCAAAGGATCCATAACAAAACATACGATAAGTTTAAAGTTTTAACAGAAATATAAAAGTTCAACATCACACCATAGACTTAGAAAATAAAAATAGTTAAACGCAACAGATGATGATCCATCTCTAGTCGACTTTAGTTGCGCAAGTTCCTTGAGTTGAAGACTTAATTATAGAAAGTTGGATTTTTAGTAAAGTAAAAGGAAATATATTTGAATGCTTACTTGTTCCTGAACTTATAAACTTGATCGATGGGTGGAGCAAGTAAGAAGCGAGAGAAGCCAGTGTTTTCATGTTCATGGATAGTCAGTTCATCTAAAGAGATAACATAAATCATATGAGAAATTGCATGTATGTCCAAATTACTTAAAATTTGATAAAATGATCTAATAGAAATATATACATACCGATATTCTTCTTAACTGTCCAGTCAGTTAAAACACAAATAGCCAAGGGACCTGTGAATCCTTTACATCGTTCTTTGATGTCCACAGCAAAGTCACCATATGCAAAGCATTGGAAGGAATAATCCCTAAGTTGATTACAAACAAAGGGTGAAAAAAAAAAACAGTAACAAAATTTTTTAAAAAGATTAAACTATTATCATACTCTGCATCCTTAAGTGTGAACTCAAGAACTCGCTTTGTTTCTCCATCTGGAAAACACTGGGTGTAGACCTCGCCAATATTTTCAAGACTTCCCATCAAATCTAAATATATAATCAGATATTTCAGTTACTTAAAACAAAATCTTAAAGCATAATAGGTTTTGTATGTCTAACAAAACCTAATTAAGTAAACAGAACATGCAATGAAAAATATAGTTTGTAATCATAACATACCAACTGGATAGTACTACGCAAATGGTTTTCGGTAGATAACACTGAATTCAACCAAGTTGATGAATGGATCTTCTGTCTGTGGCCTGAGAGATCCAGCCTTTGCCTCGTGTGTCAGGATAATTTGGTGACTGTGGTTTGTAGTCCTTCCCTTCATTTCCCATTCAGAATTGGCTATCCGAAAATTAGTTAGCCTCACCCATTTTCCTTCGGTACAGACATATTCAAAATAGGATAGTGCTCTGTTTGTAGGAAATCCATTGATCCTGTTACCCTGAAATAGTATACAGAAATATTAATAAAACTATGTAAACATATCAATCAAACAATGGATAAGTAATGACAAATATATAACTTACATTCTCGTCAACAAATATGAAGTTCATTGCCGGTAAGCCTGCGTCGTCTTTAACTGACCAGCGCTTGTAAACCTTGACCTTAATGATCCAATCATCCCTCCATACATGAAGTTCGTTAACACCTGCATACTCACCCATTAGATTATTCTTTTTTCGGTAAAAGATGGAGTTTTTGGAAGACAGAAGAGAGTAGGGTTTTTTCTAGATGTATGAATGGAAAGATAAACGTTTAGTAGAGAAAATGTAGTATATATAGAAAAAATATTGAACAGATGCGATGGTTGTTATTTTTTGGAAAGTTAAAACATTTTTAGAGAGTTGCAACGGTTGAGAAGATTTGGTATATAGATATGAGGAAGCAGTTATTAATATGAGAGTAACTGTTTCTGATTATTTTAGATTTACAAAGACAATATATGCATTGATAGACGATATAATATAGGGAAGTAGGAAGTTGGTATATAGGGGAAACGCTCTATTTCCCCACCAGTACTTTCATATAATAATCAGTCCACATGAAGTTTAAGGCTCGTTCTATTCCTCCATCATACGAAAGTTCTGACTCTATTTCCCTACAGAATAAAACTTCAGGACTTTAATCCCTGCAAAATGAAAGTTAGTTATGTATTTCCCCATTGACCACGATTTGACTCGGTTTACTGTATATCCGTTAACACTAAACCAACTAAACAAACTACAAGAACCAATGACAGCTTAATTTATGATTTTGAACCCGATTTTAACCCATAAAACTGATTAGAACCCGATTCCACAATAAAAAAACCCACCCGAAATCAACCCTGATAAAATCCCCAAATCAAACACGGGCCCAGAACATGAACCCTAATTTTGAAAACAGAAATCGAATTCCCCTACTCTGATTTGATACTGCGTGAGAATGGAGATGGTGGAGTGGAGCGAAGTCCCTGAATTTCGCGAAGACGAGCCGGAGCCTGAAGTCCCTGAATTTCGCGAAGACGAGCCGGAGCCTGAAGCCCCTGAATTTCGCGAGGTGGATTCTGATGGAGAAGACAGACGTGAGCGAAATGAGTACAACATTGAGAAAGCTGTTATGGAGTTTGAAGATGAAGATCGTGTTCGTCATGATGTGTACCCCGATACAGATGATGAAGACGACCAAATTCAGAACACAGTGAAGATTGATCAGAGGCGTAAGGGTTTCGACCGAGGTGATGGCAACTTGTACCTTGGACAAATTTTCTTCAGTGGCATTGCGTTTAAAGAGGCCGTCCTTGGCCGCATGGAGAAGAACCACCATTGCATAAACCACCTGAACCAGAACAAAGTGGCCGAAAGAAAGGACAAACTTTTAGGGTGAGTAAGAAGGAAAAACAGAGGAAGAAAGGGAAAAATGAATCACCTCTGAAGAAGGCACCAAAACTCTTGAAAAGAGTAATGCATTGTAAAATTTGTGGAGCAGCTAACCATAACTCAAGGTTCCATAACAAGAAAAAGAAACATGTATGTGTAAATGTTGCTTATGGATTTATGGATTTCTGGGTAATGTGTAAATGTTGCTTATGGATTTATGGTTTTGTAGTTGATGTTTTGTGTTTATATTTCTTCTGGTTTTGTTTTTACAGGGGTCTCAAGCTGAAGCTTCGCAAGTTGAGTCTTCTCAGGGAACTCTCACACAGCTTGGTGACTGAAGGGAACTCGGTTTTAGGCAGCTATGTCTGCAGCATTAGTGTTTTTTTTTTTTGTTTAAGACTATCTTGTATCTCGGTTTTAGGCAGCTATGCTTGCAGGATTTGCGTTTTTTGGTTAAAGACAGTTGCTTGTGTCTGTTTTTGGATTGTTTGACACAAGCTTATTATGTACTCGGGTTGCTATTTATCAATCTGGTTTAAGACAATGCTATCTTTGATAAGAAGAGAAGAGTGAAAGAAAACAGGTTGTAATTACCACCAAATGTTTTGACAAAGACACAACAACAAACAACAAACAAAACAAACAAGACTCAACCTAAGAACAAACTACACCCGACAATGACCATAGACCCAACACACGCAAGAGCCACCATTTTCTTCATCTTCCACTCGGATTCAACCATCACCTCTTCCACTTTCTGAAATATCTCTTTTTCCAGCTTCATTACCATCTTCTCATACACCATTTTCTCAATCTCCATTCCTGATCTTGAAATTTCTTTCAACTCTTCTTCAATCCGTGCTGCTCGAAAACTCAGTGTCTCTATCTCATTTTGCAAAGCCTCATCAACCCATTTAAAGACATGATTATCATTTGAAAGCTACAAATTTTCAAAAAAAAAACTGAATCAAAATTGGATGCAAACCAGAACAGTTTAACAATAACTATCAAATACATTTCGTTTACCTTTTGTGTTGCTGCAAAAGCACACCTGTAATAACGCCTATACGGATTCGCCTCCGATTTGGATATCCTTGCAACGATTTTTTCGTTGCACCAGCATCTCTTTGGAACACCTACAACTCTTCCTCCAACATGGCCAATTGATGCTCCACTCGACGTTCCAGATTCATTGCTCATCGTTGTTGGAATCGAAATTGATTTGGGATTTTTTCTGGGTTTGGGAAAAAATTGAGTTTTTAGGGTTCACGATATCGACTTTGGGGATTATTTTTGGGTTTGAAGAATTTAAGGCGGAGCCGGGTCGGATCCAAATCGAGTATTACGGCCGGATCATGTTTTTAAATCGGATCTGGATATATGTATGGTTTATGGTATAGATTCAAAACCGTTTGAAAATTGTTTCAGACCGATATTAAACCGATAAAACCGACTATCGTGGGGATTAAAGTCCTGAAGTTTTATTCCATGGGAAAATAGAGTCAGAACTTTCGTATGATGGAGGAATAGAACGAACCTTAAACTTCATGTGGACTGATTATTATATGAAAGTACTGGTGGGGAAATAGAGCGTTTTCCCTATATATCAAGTCAAAGTTATTTAGGGAATAGATTTACATGAACATAGATTCTCTAAATAATGAATATACTGACAATAACGTTGAAAATCTTTTATTGAATCTTCAAAGATAAAATTATTTCCAATATTATCAATGTCTATGGATGGAATGGTTTGTTCAGATTTGATAGTTGGATATAACATTGTTTTATGCAATTATGATATTTTAGTAAGAAGGTTATAAGGACATGTATCAGATCAAGTGCATCGCAAAAATAGAATTCAACAGTGCAATGATAATCATTGAATGAATAGTAACTTGTAATATGTGTATCATATAGTCATATTCTGTTTACTGATTAAAATAATGAGTATATACAATTAATTCACATATTTAAGAGACAATATGGAAAAAATATAAGGAAATAAAATAAGAAAACTAAACTATGTTTATATTTTCATATGAAATAATTTTTCGAGACAACTGAATATATATATTAGCTATCTCATAATGCAAATTTCAAACATATATATACATATCAATACTATGCGATGTATATATTATGAGAGAAATTTTATAATACTAATAAGCAGACAATTTATATAGATAAAGCAAAATATAATGTCCAAATATTTAAACTTAACAAAAGATAAGAACATAATATATCTTATTTATCATCCCACAAGAAAGTTCAAAAAATAATCAATATTTCATTTCTTCTGCTTCTTCGATGATGATATAGCCTCGGCATCATTCTTCATTGCTCCTTTTGACTTGTTTGATTTCTTCTCATTATTCCAAAACCTAGTTAGACAAATGACATATATAAAAATAGTTATGATTTATGTAAACAAATTAGTGAAAAAGTAAGATTGACAAAATAAAAATTATTACATTTTACAAAAGGATTCCACTACTTCTAACTCAGGGTGAAATTCAAATCTTGTTATTCCACCTCTGCTTTTGAGATATATATTACCTGTAAATAATACATGTATTTTAAAAACATGTCACCATATTTATAAAAAAAGATATAAAGAGTTATACTGTAACACAAACCTCCATTATTTTTGATACTCCAATCAGTTCGAAGACACAAAGCAGGAATTTGTCTAACATCCCATATTTTGTTATTGAAATCAACAGCTAATTGTCCTACGGCATTGCACTGAATCTGCATATCACTACACGAAAAATATGAAGTATATAATTACCCTTTTAAAAAAACTTAAACTATAAAAAACAACATAATGAGCAATGCTTACTTGTGATTCTTCATTGTGAAAGTAATAGAAGGAGTCATTTTGTTAGGCCTATTTGGGCAAGTTTGATCTTTTATAACCTTTAGTTCTTCAGTACTAATAACAAAACCCAAAAGATCTGTATACATATATATATATAAGGACCTAATCAGTTCTTATCAACCTACATATTATACACCTATCTCAATATATATTGAATTTGAATATAAAGTTAGAATGTTTAGCAACAGGGAATTCAGTATCGGCTTCGCCTTTAAGAATTTCTGAGAAAGAATAGAAGCCCTTTCCAGATTCCACTTCCCTTGGTTCAATATCAGTTATAGTCGTATTTTCCAATAACTGTATAGCCCAACCGATTGGAGAATTTGGTTCTGGTAATGGATCTTTAAAGACCACAAAATCTTTGATAGTCTTCCAATCACCCTCGTTAATTTCTCTATCATATAACTTAATCAAACCGGCATGATACAGATATGCTTGAACCATATTACCCTGTATAGAAAAAGTTATGTTCCAAAATAACCAATATAAGAAATTAATAATTATTATAGTTAACAAACCTCTTCGTCCATGAGCATCATCTGTAACGAATCACGATTAGGAGTTCCTTGATCGATCCATTTCTTCAGTACCTTAACTCGGAGGCTCCAATTTGTTCTATCGAGATGCAAATCGTTGATGTGGTCATAAGAAGCCATTACCCTTGTGTGTAGATTTATGTTTGAAAGAGAGGAAAGCAATTTAATAAAATGGATGTTACAAAAGTTGGACGATAAGGATATCTTATTTGACAGGATATATAATAATTAAATTCTTAAAATAAAACCCTACACGTTAAAGGGATTGGAAACCGATTATGTAACCAATACGGTAATACAATTTACTTTATTGAAAGATTCATTCATTTTGGAAAAGGGTATATGCATCGGTCAATCAACTGAACTCTTTCTGCTAAGTATGCAGCTTTTCTGAAATTGAATATATTTAGGCAAACTCATATTAGTCAAACTAATTATTATGAGATGTATTGAATATAGTGAAATATGTTTTTCATAGTGAATAAGGATATAAAATATATCTAAACATAAAATCATATATATATTCCCACAAAAATACATTTAAGTATTTAGGCGAGTAGATTCATACAAATATTTCCATAAAAAATATCTTCAGTTGATTCATACATATATTTAGGTAAATACTTGTTTACCATAATGTGTTTTTCATATATGATGTCTTTGGTAATTGTCGGTTAAATTAAAATATTTATAGTATGGTGTTTAAATATGAAATCCTTGTAATTTATATATGTTTTGTCTTCTAATTCATTACTTTGTTAATTCGGAATCATCAACTTGGAAAATTTACATATTGTTTGTCTAAATAATTATTCACTTTAAAATTTCATCTATGATAAATTGTACTGAATTAAACCAAGTATTATTGAGGTAGACAAAATAAAGAATATCATAAAGGTCGATAGAACAAAAAATTAAAATATAACAAATAAAATAAAAGTTTAACAGATAATCTAATTCGATATGTATCTGCTAGATTATTTTGAATTATTGTCTTATTCATGCCGCATCCATGTGCTCATCCTCTATACCTACATAGTTCAACAAACATATATTGTTAATATAAAAAAACATAAAATTCTTAATAGTATGTGCATTCATCAGTTCAAATATAAATGAAATGTCCACATAATCAGGATTACCTATTTAAATCAATAGTATAGGGTGCACCTCCTACCATTGAAACATGTCCTTCTGACTATACATTTTCGACATAAAGAACGGTCATACAATTCAATAGTTTTTCATAATTAGATATAAAAATATGATGACATATGTAACATACGTACCCTCAAAATGATGAAGTGGTTTAACCGTGGTAGAGATTATGAATTGAATCATTTTGTTGTATGATCGAATAGTGTTACACGATGGTATTTGGATAACAGCAAATTCATCGATTTCAAACCATGATCCCTCAATCAGTAAACAATCATACTTCTCAATCAATTTCTTTGTAACTCTGGCCTGGATCTTATTACCCTGTCAGAGAAAACAAAACACCAGTTATTAGCCATTAGTTTAATAAAATATATAAGTAGCTTCTAATATAGATATCATATTTTTAACCTCGATATCTATCATATTCATATCAATAGTAGTCCCTTTATGTCGACTGTAGTGCTTCCACTTCTTAATTAGTTTAAGACGCACAGTCCATTCTGTTGTAAACTGATCAAGATCCAAAACTTTGTCAATAAGAAGAGACATTTTGTTTTCTATTTAAGTCTGATTTAGAGAATGAGATTCTATATGTAAAAGATAAACATATATATATGAATTAGAAAGGAGTTAACGTGTTAGGGTTTTATTGATTAACTTAACTAATAAGAAATATATTAGGTAACAGAAAGATTATGAATCAACCAAATATTCGTAAATCTTGATTAAATTAAATACATGGTCATATATCTTATAGTCATGTACTAATCTCGGAAACTATAATAACAAAGATCATATATATGTATGGCTACTATATCAATCATTCAGTATCTATACAAACATTCATATAATTTTTTATTTAAAATCTCATACAACTTCTTTCATTCAGTATATAAATTAAAATCACTAAGTGCTGAATAATTTGATCATGTAATACATAAAAGGCCATTTCAATGATTTCGAACAAATATATAACAAAAATATCATTGTATACGAATTACAATTTTTTGCATAGCTAGAAAAACTTAAATGGTAAAAAATGTGGAATGATTATTCACTCCAAGGAAGAGTTTTATATAAATTTTCCTGAAAATAAATTTTCCTTCAAATTAGTAACAATTCATCATATATAAATCAAATATATAAAGAATATAAAAAATAGTAACTTACCAAATAGTTCTACTTGATAAGCTTCTGGAATATTTCTTTGAAGACGACATTCATGGTCTGTTTCTGTGGATTGCCTTCTTTGTCAACAATGAGAACCTTTAGCCCTGCTTTAGACTTAACTCTGGATAGAGCAACATACAACTGACCATGTGAAAAAACAGGTCTAGGCAAATATAAACTAACACTTGAGAGTGTTTGTTCCTGACTTTTATTGATGGTCATAGCAAATGAGACAATCAATGGGAATTGTCTCCGTCTCATTCTGAAAGGGAATTTGCCTTCAGGAGGTGAAACAGACAATCTAGGTGTATAGACTTTCTGACCGAGTGTATGCCCTGTTAACACAATTGCTTCAATGATATGATCAGCTAGTTGAGTCACTTGAAGTCTGGTTCCATTGCATAACCCACTATTGGGATCAATATTCCTTAGCAACATGACAGGTGATCCTACCCTCAACTTTATACAATGATTAGGTAAACCAGAAATCTTTATGTTATTCAAAAAGTCTGGAGTATAAACACTACTGTCATGATTGGAAGTATCTGATGGATCTATAGAATCTGAACTTAGATAAACTCTCTCTTCACCTGTTTACAAAAATGATCAGTTAATAAGCTATTATTAAAAATCATAGTACTACATATAATAAGCCAACAAAATACAAATAACGATTATGTATATAGATTATACCTCGAAGAGCAGACATCATGTAATCATTAATCGCGCATACATCATCATTAGTTGGACATAAAATTTCTCTTTCCTGGAAAAAGTTAGGATCGGTTTGGTCTTCAAATCCTAATCCATAAACAGATTCAACAATAGCCTTAATCGGCTCATTGCACTCTGTTATCAAAAGTTCCTCGGGCATATCAATCATGACTTCCCCTGTATTTAGTAGACTAACCTTACCATCGCCTACCCGAAGAATCCATTCAGAAAAAGATTTGATTTCTTCTGCAACACTTGCATCAATGTCTGCCAGTAAACGCATGTTTTTTGTTAGTTTCAAAACTTTACATTCGTCCCATAGATAAGAAGAACATAGAGATGCCCTTGTGATATCTTCTCTTCCACCACCAGTTATAACAGGCAAGACTTGTCGGAAATCACCACCAAAGACAACAACCTTTCCACCAAAAGGTTTATCTTTATGCCTAGGAATAACATCACGGATACTCCAATCTAAACTCTCAAAACAAAATTTACTCATCATAGGAGCTTCATCCCAAATGATTAATGAGGCCTCAGCCACTAATGCAGCTAAATCTGATCCTGGATGCATATTGCAAGTAGATAGCTCATCTGGATTTAAAGGAATTCCAAATCGTGAATGAGCTGTTCTTCCACCAGGCAATAAAAGAGCAGCTATACCACTACTGGCCACGTTTAATACAATTTGTCCTTTAGAACGAATGGCAGCAGACAAAATTTTCCATAAATGTGTTTTTCCTGTTCCACCAAACCCATATAGGAAAAAAAACACCACATTGGTCTAATGTAACAGCTTCCATTATCTCTGAGTATACTTTCATCTGCTCTTTAGTTAAACCAGGAAGCATCTTATTATGGAGAGTAGACATCTCATCCTTATCATAATTCCTTTCATCGAATAACAATCGATTAATGGAAGCATTATGATAACCATCAGATGGAAGAGGCATACCATCAAAATAAGCCAAAGAACTTTCATTGCTACGCATAATTATCTCAATTGCATCCAATGTATAATTTTTGAGCTGGTCTTCAGAAAGGGTTAAATCTACAACAAACGATGGAAACAATTAATAAAATATAATATGATGGTTATGTCATAGATATATTTTGTTCCAAATATTTAAGGAAAATACCTTCTCTGTTTTCTAATCTCCTTCGTCGATATATGATATCATCTGAAAGAAGTTGCCAAGTCTCATTCCAAACTCCACATGGATTAAGAATACTATCCGTAATGAGCATAACAGCAAAAAGTTTCCTTAGGAAAGATCCGGATCCCCAAATGCTTGCTTCTTTCAAAGCTTCTATGTATTCAGTGTCATCATCTAGCAAACCCAAAGCATAACATGCATCCTTGAATGTAGGATATAAAACTTTGTCAACCGTTTTCAAAAAATCAAAACTGGTTGGACATTGGACCATGTTTAGCAATACACGTAAATAGTAAAGCTGACCACATGATAGAGGAACATATGTTAGTCTCCCTATAGCCATACCCTTTTGTCTTGGCCTCCACTCAACCTCTTTTATGTCGTATATAAACACTATTGGGAATTCGGCATAGGTGAGATTCTTCGATAATTCAGGATATTTGTTGCAAGCTTCAAAGAAAGCAAGTAGCATTGAACTCTGAACTGATCTGCGATTAAGAACTGTTTCTACCGGGTCATCATCACCATACATGCATGGTTGTTCTCCAGGGAGATGGAAATATAATTTTTCCACAGGCAAACTTCTATAATGTATTGCAAAAGCAAGTATACGCCAAGATGCTTCGCAAGCAGATACATATCTGTTGATTTATTAAGCAAATTATAGATAGTTAAACATATGAGGAAAACGAAAATATAAGTGTTGAATACTTTTAATTGTAAGTTCGATAAACAATAAATACCTGCATTCAAAATACTCTCTAATCTCATCTTTAGTAACTTCAGATGCGTCGTCACCATCCTCGTTCGCAAACTCACCAATGTCTTTGGCATTATTCTCGATAGTAGCTAAAACTCTATCAGGACCTTTTGTGGATGTATTTGAATAAATACTTGATTGACCTAGCTTGTGTACACCACTCAACATTGATATGTGCTCTATAACGCAAAGATAACTTCCTGTTATATAAGTCTGATACCATTTTTCTCAACAAAATCATCAGTTTGTCTCCTCATGTAATGTGGAAAACCAATGTTATCAACAACAGTCCGGTCACAGTATTTCTTTGGAAACATCTTGGAACACCGTCCATTTACCATGCATGGAGAACTCTTATTTATATTACCACATGGACCATGTATCATGTTCTGCTTCACAACTTCATATAACTCAGGATCAGTTTCTTTATTAGGAATCTCAGCTGATATTACTTTATCTATTGATTCAGGTGTAGGAAATTTGTATTTCGATGCCATCCAAATCAAAATATGAGCATGAGGAAGTCCTCTCTTCTGAAATTCAATTGTATAGATTCCTGTAAAATAGTATAATACATAATCAGTATCGTAAAATATATGATATTAGTATATGAAATGACATAAACTCGATTTACTAAAACATACCACAAACAGTTTCACCAAACAACTTTTTTCAGTCAAATCTGTCATTAGGGATTCCAGCTTCATCTTGAATATACGACAACAAATATCAGGCCTGTCTTCAGGTTTGAGATTTCGTTTCTGACAATACCTAACAATCTCTGGCCTGTTTGGATTGCAAGTGAAAGTGATAAATAAATCGGGAAATCCGAAGTATTTACAAATAGCCATTGCATCCAAGTAATTGTTATTCATGTACCTAGAACCACCAGTGAATGATGCAGGAATCAAAATACGTTTTCCAGTATTGGATAGATCACTTTGGCCTTCATTATGCGCTTCAACTAAATTTACAAACTTCTCAGACCTAAGTTTGACTTGGTTGTTCCTGAAGTATCGTAATCTATTAGCTTCAATCATTGTAAATACGTCGACCAAAAATTGCTGGTATAGTCGTTTAGACCGAATTATTGCCTGAGATTCCATCAACCTATCCTGAATTCGATATGAATAATATTCTCTCATGCTGATAGTCTTCCGTTTTCTGTCCTCTTTATGTGAAAAACCATCTTCAATACCAACTTGATAGCCATCTTCAGCGTAAGGAAATAATAGAGGATATTTCAGAGCTAGATAACCAACGTATAATTCACTGATTCTTCGAAGACTTCCATCCTTTGCTTCTAACATAATGTCTCTATTGTCTAACCCTTCTTCAAAATCACCAGGAATTAATGCAGCAACTTCCGTTGCAGTTGGCAAGTTATGTGTTCTAGCATCTTTGTCTCTCTTGGCTATTAGAACCATTCGGACAGTATCCTCAATATCTGAATTTTGGTACCTGTCCTTGTAAGAACGAAAAGCTTTAACCAAAGGATTGAAATGATTTAACATCTTCATTAAAGATTCAATTAGCTTAGGCCGTAGCTTGTTGTCAATTTTACCATTCTTGCTGTAAATGAACATGTTAAAGCATGGTGAAAATTAGTCTACGTAAACACAGTCAGAATTAAACAATGAATAAATAATTATGTACCTTAATGAAAGTTCTCTATTACGAATCTCATTAATTGTATCGTGAATATAAAGCTGTAAGAACTTGGGTTTTTCATTTGCATTAGGCATCAAACTACCAATAAGATGGTAGTTTTCACCATGTAGCTAAAAAACCTGTGGTCCTTTGCCTTTGTTTATATCATGATTTATTTTGCCTCCTATAGAGGTAAAAGAAAACATCATGTTATATGCTCTAATATTTTCACGGAAATGACGACAAATCTCATTGTCACTTGTGAAGAGATATAACAGTAGAGGAGGAGGTTGTTGTAACATTGGGAGCTTTACTTTTCCTTGCATACAACAAAGCGTGAAAATGTATGTCTTCAATTTTTTTTTCTTGCTGATCCTTTTGTTAAACCACATACGGGCAGAGCAGTGTGTACAATGATAAATAGGGTCGCCATCATCGTAGTACCCTATAACATGACGAATTCTAATTTATTATATATCAGTAAACAGTAAGCTGATACATCCAAAGTCAACTACGTTACCATTAGGCTGAATTACAGGTCCAATATCTAATTGAGATTGAACAGTACTACATTCAGGGACGCCATGATCATTTGCAGGTGTATAATTCCTTTCTACACCTTCCAATGATAGTGTAGATTGTAAACCACTTGGATCATAGATTGTCGAAGATCCTGACAACACAGTAATGTTTATGGAAGTAAATAATATAGAAAACTTTAATCATAATGACGATAACCAATAGAATACCTTACAATACACGACCATGATTAATAATATTGTGGAAAGATATGAATATATATACCTGAAGCTTGAATGTTTGCATGTCTTTTTTTCAAGATAACCTGTCTCCTATTAATCCTTGACAATCTTTGATTTTCAAAAATGGAATTGGTAATGTTACTTAGTGGATTACTTTGTGATTGAGGAATAGGAACATTGGATGTATCTATACAAATATTAAAGCAATATTAACAATTAAAATACGTCCAAAATTAAATTAAAGTATTTAACAATTACCCTATCAACTAATACATGATTATACTTTTCCTTTTCCTTCCTGGTTTTTTTTCCATGGTTGTTAGATAAAGTAGAAGTCGATGAAGTAACAGAGCCTAATAAACCAACTTATCAAAATGTTAGATAAGATAAAAGATAATTTCTATGTCATATACATCATAATTATAAACAAAGTTTTGAACATATTTAATACATGATACCTGATTGCGAAATAGTTTTGTGTGATTTATTACATGGTTGCATTGTTTTCTCCATAGCAGAGTTCCAAAACGAAACAACTATTAATTGATAATATGAAGGACACAATTGTGATTAAGCAATCTCTTTAATTAAGCAAGTATATAAACAATCAGGATATAACAACTAAGTTATTAAAGATACGGGCAGACTCAATCTTTTCACATGTGTTGTATCTTGATGGATCATCTCTTTGTTTTGCTAGTTGATGTAAATCAAAAAATGAAAAACTCATTATATAAAACCTAAATGATACAATAGAGATTGAATTGAAAGAAATATAAACGTACGTGCAGTTCTAAAACTTTTAGATGGATGACTCAATTCTAGATTTTCATTTCTTGAACTTGAAGGTCCATCGTTGAATTTGAGATTTCTTGTGACATCTGTCATGTTTCTATCGGGTAAAACATTATTTCCAACAATGGGTTGATCTAATTTTCCTGAAATGAATATGAAACAAAGTAGTCATAAGTATTTAACATTTTTTAAAATAATAAACAAAATATTAAACAAAATATATAAAAATAAGCTTACTTGATTGAGTTTTTTTCCTTCTGGTCGTATCAGGATTTTGGTTATATGTGATATTTGAGTATCCTGATGTAGAATATCGACTATCACAAATATTTGATGTTGGTATAGTTGGCATAAATTGATTTGAGCCATAACATGGAGTGACTGGACTTGCTAGATATTTTAAAGAAAATAATTTAGTTATAAAAGAGGTTTCATTAAGTTACCAATAAACATAAAGAAGAAGGGTTAAAAAAATACTTGTTTGTGTACCTGTGTAATTTTCTTTTTCTGTTACTGATGTTACAGGAGAACAACAAAATTTAAAGATAATGCAGTTGTCAATGAATAAATCGATTACAATGAAAATAAATAAACTACATACTTGGACTAAGTTGGTTCCTTTTAGGATAACTTGAAGCACTGGGGCCAGTTCGGGTATTACTGATATCTCCTAATATATTTTGGAAAACACCAGGAATTGAAATTGGAACTGACAATGCTTTTCGTTTAGGGATAACTTCACTCTGCCCATTGGCATCTGTATATAATAAAAACTTCGATGTTTCACTCCATGTTTATTATCTAATTACCAAACAATCATAAATAGTTGAGCAATATAAGTTGTTCAATGATGTTTCATATTGGCCCATAGGAAATAAATATAATACGTACTCAAACTACATTGATTCCTTTTTCGAGTACTTGAAGTCGTCGGGGGGTTCTGAATATTAATGATATCTCCAACGTTATTTTCGAAATCATCAGGATTTGAGATAGGTACTGGTAATGGTACTCGTGCAGGGGTAACTTGAATATGTCCATTGTGTTCTGTAAATAATACAAAAATATATATGGAACTTTTAGATAGAACATTTATAAATCGGATTCTTAAGTAATTTTTTGTACTTTCTTAAGAATATACAAACCCGAGTATAAATTTGAGTTTATTAGCGAATGAACCATAACTTTATTACCTGGGTTGATGAACGATATATGCGTAGGATATATTTAATATTAATAATTTAAAAGTAGTATGCATCTTAATAGGATAGTTACAATATTCTAAAGATTTGTTAAGATTACAAATAAATTGAGAATTTATCTAAACATGGAAACTTTAAGAATTAGTTTAAGTTCTTTTAATTATGATTGGTTGTGTTAATATTCACCAATTAGCATCTATATATGACAGAATATAGTAGTTACGATCGTTTTCCTAATTTTGTAAAATGTAAATATATTTCTAATTTTATATTTAAATACAGAGTTGTTTTAGGATACAACTGTAATTGTAAGTGCTAAAAAAAATATATGTATTGCCAAAGTATTAATGACTCCAAATATCTTGCATGAATGTTGTAAATATTAATTGCCATGCAGAATTTCTTTTCATATTAGGCTTGAGTTTGGCGAAACCATCTGTACATGCAGGTATTTTACTTTGTTATTTATACTAATAAATTAAAATTCAGCAGTTCCTAATTAAATAGCAAAACATAATATAGTTTAAAATTCCTGCTTTTTTTAAACTTCAAATAACAAACCACAGCAAAACTGTAAACGGAAAAAGACAAATCCTACGGGCTAGGAAAAAAATAACCGAAACTTAAACAATGAGATATTGTAGTAAATCCTAAAAAACAAAGCAAGCAGGAGAATGCATATTGTTAAAGAAACGAAGACTTCAGTCATCAACTTTCTCCTTCTTAACAGGCTTCAGAGAAATCTTTACTTCACTCGCCAAAGCCTTCATGTCCCCATTAGCAGCTTTCTTAGAAGTAGACTGCTCTCCATTATGATCATCAAAGTCAATCATCTCATCGCTTTTCCTTTTTGACTGTGGTGAATTATCATCGTCGCCGCTGTCAAGTAACATCTTAGGAACCTAAAATGACAAATTTAAACAAATACGTTTATGCACAGTCATATAATATTAATGAGAGGCATCTAATTCCTAAATAGCAAACCTGTTCATCGGGAGTTATAAACCCCATTTCCTCAGACTTGACATCAGGGGTAGTCTATAAATAAAACAATAAGTTAACAATGATCAAAAGGCAATGAAATATGAATAAATACTAATAGGAATAAATAGTTTAAGGATCAAACCAAAAATCCGGATATTTCTGAGAATTCTTTGACCATGTCACTTTGGGTCACAATCTTTGTAACTTTGTAAACATCACTGTTGAAAACGATGTTTGAACTCTCAATAGATAGCTTGAACAGAAAAGTTTTCCCACAAATGTTACTAATTGGAAGAGGGAGTACATCTGGATCTTGGATCTGCAAACAGTTTAGCAAACATATAAGTTTTCTAATATATATAGTAAGATTCACTATAATAGAGTTGATAGTAATCTGCATAACTACCTCTTCCACAGATTCAGTCAATTGTGCAGCTGTTTGATTTACAACTTCCATGGCAAGCTTATCAAAGAGTAAGAACTTTGTTTCGCCAGTGTTGTCCATAACACGGAAAGTCAGCATAAACCTATGTTAGCATAGAACAACATATGAATATGAATATATATGGAAATTACAAATATTCTTTTTTCTCTACAAATTGCATCCAAGACTTACGCTGGTACGACACTTTCAACATCATCCTTACATTTGCCACATTTCCACAACTGTTTAGGAAATGGCCTACCAGGATATTGCTCTTTCAACAAATCCATATCAAGAGGAAGCACCTTTTTAGAGCACACTTTGCATGACATATAGTACCATCCAAACTCAGTGTCAATAGACATGATGGTAGCCATAGTCACACATTTTTCAACCTAATAATTGAAGCATTACTTTCTTTTAAAAATCCAATCGCCATTTGTTGTTTAAGAAATATGTATATCACGCAAAATAAATACCTCAGATGCACCAAGTATTTCACTTATTGTCCGCCGAGGGGTATGTAATCATCTCTTACAGAAACAGAATTGACAATGGTCAATTGGTTAGGGTGTGTGTATGACAAAGTCACATCATCTTTTGGTAAGCTGTAAAGGAAAAAAAAATCATGGATTTTAGGGACATGAAAGTAAACTAAAAGGAAAATTGATAAAAGTTATAGATATGAATATACCGGTTTCTAAAAGAATTTATTTCAGGGAGATCAGGATCTGTCATCACAATGGAAGAACTATAACAATTGTCAATACTCCATACACCTAAATAATGAAATGTCTTGAAAGTTATATATATTTTAAAAAAACGATATTTTTTTTGTTAACAAAAACATTTGTTTCGTACCTTGATACAATCTTAACTTTCCGAATCTTAACACGAAACAAATGGTAGCATTAGTTGCATGTGTAGCAACACTCTCCAAACTTTCGGCATAATTCCCCCAGAGAACAAAATTCAGGCGCACATCACTAAAAGACAAAAAATATATTAGACGTCTTATTAACAATATTTAGGTGTCAAAGGGAATTAAAAAACCTGGTGTCACGAAGTGTCATTGTTAGACGTTTGGTCTGTTTTTTGTTAACGTTGAGAATCTCAACCTCACCAATACTAACAATTTGTCCAACAATATCTGTAAAATAAAAACATAAACCAATAATTAGATGTAATATGCTTTGGTTCATATTAGTAATGTATGCGAGATATAAATATACCATTTACCTATTAGAAAATCAGGATTCAACTTGCCCTCGTGAATATCAGCGAAGTTCACCAACTTCAACCCAAGAATTGTGGCATCCAGATCTTCAGAAGGTCTGATAGACGTCGTGGCAGCAAACTGGATCTTGTAAACATGAGAAGTAGTCCTGAACTTACCACCGTTGTGAGTGACTTGAAAATTAGTGATGATCTTAGTAGTTCCTTCCTCTAGAAGATTTTCAAATTTTTTTATGAACTGCTTCTTCATACTAACATGCATAGTTTGATTCTGCATGGCAATATAATAATAAGCAAAACGTTATATAATATATATATGATCAAAATGGAACAGTATGAATATCGAACAAACAAAGTACAAAACAATACCAGTTCATCGACAACGACCATCTCCATCGTCTCGATCCCATTCAAATACTGTTTCCACAACTTCAGTATCTTGACACGGATCCTCCATTGAGTTTTGAATGGCTTCAGGGCAGTGAGGAATGTGAAGGTCGACATCGCATACTTTGCAAGAGGGAGTATGTAAGCTAAATATTGCTTAGCTGGTGTGATGAATTTGATATCAACAGTGGTAACTATATATAGCGAAATGACGAATGTGGTGAGTCTAGGGTAAATCTTCGATACAATCTTTAGAAGAGGGAAAATATTGTAGGCGGTCAATTATGAATTTGAATTTGAAATGACGTTGAAATATGTTAGATTTAGGCAATTTTGATATATTTTAAATTGCAATATTGCTCGTTTTCTATAAAGGGTCTATTTTGTTTAAATAGAAATATAGGGCTTGTTTAGACTATCCAAACAATGATTTAAAATTCGGTTATATAATTT